>NW_028186435.1:4068514-4131651 GCF_003343005.1 Rhea americana
AAAAAAAAACCATCAGCCTGAAGTATGGAGCATGCCCAATGTCTACTAAATCTAGCAGCCAAAATCTACTGAAAGCAAAACAAAACCAAAATATTTCTGACCTGAAGGCAAAACAGGCATGAAGGCCTCCAGATCTTGTAATACTTCATCTTATAAATAATTTTTTTTTTTAAACTTGGCTAAAATAAGATCTTTTCCCTAACTTAACTCACAAATTATATTAACTAAAAGTATCAGTTAAAGAGTTGAAGTTTGACATAGTTATAAGGAATTGAAAGCAAGAMCATATTAGGGGAAAAGACCAGGCAACTCTAAAATTCAAAGATGCTATGACCTAGGCTCATAATGAAAATGTTAACAAAATTTTGAATAAACTAATTCTGAGACTTGTGCTGATCCCTAACACCTCTGTAAAAAACAGTGGCATGCTGTAAGTCTCAGAAAAGTCCTTTGTGGCCAGAAGGCACATGAGCAGCAGGTTTAATATTTCCATGGCAGTATCAGCAGATATACTTCAAGTGCAATACAAAGTGATCAGTCTTCAACAACATATTCTAACAGCATCAAATTTATTCTGTATGTGTAAGTTAATTACACAGCATGTGCAGTAAGTCTGAGGCTTTCTGAAAGCAGTGGACTGACYGTGTATCATAATACACTGCAAATAGGCCAAAAATCTAGAACAAACTGGACAGAAACAAGACAGTTCTAGCTAACAGGTTTGCAATACAAAGTCTTTATTGCAGAGGTATTAATTTTCTCTTGGAAAGTGGTTCATGAACAATTGTGTAAAAAGATGCCAWACATACAAGTATATGCCAACATTTTCATCAGCTTGCTGTAGTAAAAAATAAAGAACTTGCAGATAGCCTGGAAAGTGTATTTTACATAGGGCTCATARAAGTAAGATGACTTCATATACCATTTGATCAAAAATGAAAAAGAAAACAAGAATCAGTTTTATATATAATTCAAAGTCAACAAGAACAAAGCTTTCATCTAATTCAGGTTGTTGCAGATATAAATTAATACAGCTTCAACTCTCCATTGCTGCAGTAAGAGCAAGCGCTGTACGTCCAATTTAAGCGAAAGTCACATTACCGCCAAACTACTGAGAATGGTTTTAAAGGGAATGCTTTCACGTTAGTACTTTTACCATCACTTTCAGATCTGCTTTTCCCAGGAAAAAAAGTCAAACTATGATCAGCCAGGAGCTAAGTAAATGTTCAGAGCTTTCAGTGCACGTCTCCTTGTGTGACAAGTGCCTGCTAAGCAGCACTKGCGTTACCACGTCACCAAAGCCGGCACATCTGAAGGGCAAAGCGTAACGAACGAAGTAACGGGAAGCTTCTGCTGACAGCTCAAGGACCTGTTTGGCCAGCAGGCTGCTGGTCCCCCACAGACAGTAAACTTCACGATACCCGAATTCAGGAGATAAAAATTTTTGTATGAATCTTGAACTCCTCTCTCTTAGCTCGGCTGATTCAACTGTTTGCCCAGTTAGACTGTCAAGCATACTACTAAAGTGACACCCGCAGCCCTGAGACCACCTCTGTTGACACAATCAAGAGGCAGAAAACTGCAGGAACAAARGGAGCTGGAGGTATTTCTTGAGAGTGCCTGACACTCTCTTCAAAATTTACGTTTCACAAACCCTTACCTGTAATTCCCTATTCATATAGCATCAAAAAAAGACTTAGGTTTGTGGAAAAAAAAAAAAAGAATATGTTTGTTTTCCTTTAGCTTAGTATTTCATTCCTTCTGGGGTGCTTGGAACTACCAAAGAACATATAGTTTTAATTCTGAAATCCCATGAATCCTGCTATTTTTAGAGTATCATCAAGTCTTCCTTGTAACTCAAGAAACTGGCATACAGAAGGATCCAAGTTCTCTACAGCCAGGTTTAAAGCTACCAAATGTAACCCTATTTCACTCCCAATGTTAGATGATACTTTTGACAGCATTGTGCATGAACTGAACTGATAGAGAATCAGAAAAGCTAAATCCAATCAAAAAAATTGATGTGTTAGAATGACTACATGAGATTTAGGATCAAAGCCAGTTCTCATTTGGCCATTTTAGAGCGTGACTTCAAATCTAACTGCAAAAGACCAAGCAAAAACTTGTGGAGAAGTAATGATTTTTTTTATGCAACTGTTGTTTCATAAAATAAAGTAACAGCATAAGCACCCCCGAAATACATTTGAACATTATGAAATTAATAGAGGAAATTATTTCTTCACTAATGCTAAACGCAAGAACATATCTAAGCGGAAATCAAACAATTGTAAATATACTGCTGCCTTTCAGGACTAATATGCAAATATGAAAKAGATTTTTTTTAAATGTACAAGTGAAAAATGTTACTGTAAAATACGCCTGAAATAAGAGGAAACTCACTGCTTTAATACAGTTTTTGAGCAATTACAGAGGGGAGTGGAGGACAGAAGTAACACCTTCCGTCAGACCAGAAAAAATGGCATTTCACTTACCTGAAGTCACTGCTTCTGATCACTGCTGAAAGAATGTAAATATATCTTTTTCTTTCAGATTCATTAAAAAAACATTATATGTGGCCATGAAAAACTAATTTATTATGCTACCCTAATATAACTCCAAGAAATAACAAGCTGGTACCAAAATATTTATCTTGGCCCAAATATTCTGTGCATTAGCAAAGTCAGCAGCCAAAAYCTAAACATACATAAGACACAGAAGACAATACAGAAGGAATTTTAATAAACTTAACAACAACAAAAAACCCTAGTTCTTTAGCTGTAGCCAAAAAGCACAAAAGAAGAAAGACAAGTTGTTTATCAAAGTGCSTCAAATACAGCAACTCAAGCTCACTGGAATGCAACTTCAAATTAGAGTCAAAAAAGTCAAGTCAGACTTTTAAGAACAGTATTAGAAGGCTTCTGCCCAGAAATCTGTAAAAAGGCTGACAGAGATGAAGGCTTATCTTAGAAAAAATACTGTCCTCATTCTCCTCCCTCCCCTAAAAATAAGCAAATGATTAGGAAACACTATGTCTAGCAGAGCTGGTTAGGACACAAATTTGTGAGAGATATGGAAAACCCTACTATCACAGAAGAGTGGTAGAAAAGGATTCGAAAAAGTAAATGAAGTTCGTATTGAATTTGCTTTCCAACAAGTTTTCAGCAGTGTCTTCATCATATAGCTAGTATGGGAGAAGAGTTAGCTTTCTTTTAGGAGCACTGCAGAAACTGGTGAATAAAATTTAGGACAAAGCAGCACAAGCAAACAATAAAATAATGCTGTTAAACCACATAATAAAAAATACAGGACGGGTAGAATGCATACATGTACTTACTAGACACAAAACTTGACATTAGAAGGTCAAAATATCAGTGAACAAGGAATTAAAACTAGTTCCTTACGACAGCTTCCCTGATGCACGCTCAGGACCATTAGCAAGGCCACGCTTAAACTGCTAAAACTGGCCGCGAGCGCCCGGACRCGAGCCCGTGCTCTGCGCGAGTCTTGCCCTTGCACCAGGGGAGCCCGGCAGAGGCGACAGCTCTCCCCTCTCCCCGCGGCCTCGGCCGCTCCGGGAAAGCGAGCCCAGGACACGAGCCCACTCTCAACCCCCTGACCGAGCTCGGGGCACATAAAAAGAGCGAGTCCTCCGCTTGGACGTTGGAGCCTGACCGTCCTAATTTGGACCACTGCGGCCAATGAATGGGAAACGGAGGGCGTAGCCAAGATTTAGTATTTGCCCTTACATGAATGGAAACTGCTCCAAAACTCACATGCAGAGCGAGCTTCGTGCTAGCGGCGCAGGAGGATACACAGCGAGGAATTCATAAAGAGGGTCTTGGCAACACCTCAGCACTGCTACAGACGGACAGGCTTAACCAGGCTCACAGCAATCTGAAAAGCTTTGGAAACCAGTCACATTATATAAAATTCAACCCTATCATTAGGCAGAAATATCTATTTATAGCGATAACTGTAGAGAAAGAAATATTTAACGTTAGTTTCCTTTAAACTCGCAACACTTCAAAATCTGTAAGATAAGGATAATTGCTAAAGACTGCTGATGAAAGAAAGTTGAAACTCAGCATCTTCCTTTAAATAGCTCCTCTACTTCGCACTGTTACATTTTCTCCTAAGATTTCATGAACAGAAACATTATTCAGAATTCAACACCACACATGCCTGGGGACCCATCATGTAAATAATGGAACAAAAATAAATTATATTTTACCATTGCAATTATTCATCCAAAAGCAACTGTTCCTCATAGCTTGAGAATATGGATATGATGTTTCACAACAGGACCTGACTCATTTGAGCTCMCTGGCTGCTACCGTAAAATAAGCTAATATTGTAATAATTACACAACTTACATTTTAATAGCAGCATATTCTCTGCCTTTTGTGACAGGAACGCAATGCTAAAGAAGTATAGTTTTGTACTGATACAAGCAGGAGTTTTTCATGCTAAGCTACGATGAAAAGATTCCATAAAATTATTTCTATTTTTAAGTTACTTTGCTGAACTAGCAAAAAAAATTGGCAATATAAAGTACTATCTTTGCCCAGAAAGTCTCTYGCAAAAGGTCAGGTTTACAAACCACCAGGTAGCAATATCAGCTATAYGTTTTTTCATGGTCAATAAAATTCCATGGGGGGGGGAAGGGGGGAAATCAATTTAAAGTCTTGCAATTCGGCCAAAGCTATCCCAGGACACCACTCAGCACAGCATTTAAAGCACCAGCTTCGTTTAACTTGTGCATCTCTTGGAACCGTGTTCACCAGCAGCAGCCACTGCAGCCTGCCACTTCACGTACTAAGTAAAAACACATTGTCACACATAATCTATGCCCACAGATTTTGGAAGGAAAGAAGGAACGCTCTCACAACTGCAAGTACGAGTTCCTAAAATACAGCACTGAACATGATACAGCAAATTTTGAAAAAATACAGCACTGAATCGATGACACAAAGAAAGTGCTGTGCTATCAACTGTAGCAAACCTCTTTGCATAAATACTCTTACAAAAGACATTTGTTCTTTACTTAAARATCACTTTACCTTTGTTAGGAATACTGTCTTTTACTAACTGTCTTACAGAAATCTGTTACACAATTTGATTCAACAAGGCTGCCCATGCAAAAAAATGAAATAACTATTAAAAGTTGAAATCAACACAAAAACTAAAGTTAAAAAGGTTAAAAATTCTATATGCTCCTTTCCACTTCAGATAAATTATTTTGTGAAATTTTGTGAATCATTAAAGTTGTTGTTAATTAACTTCAGTAGGTTTATGTCTTCTGACTACTATATTAGTTTTGAAAGTCTGCACACAAACTCAATTTCAGTAATCCTTAACATATATAAAATAATTAATAGAAAATTAGTTCAAAGCAAGAAAGTATGTAGCATATACTAGAAACCTGTAACACATTTGTTGTGTGCAGTTAATGATTMTACTCAATTTAAAATACAGGAATAAAATACAGAAACTAATCTTATGTCAAAGGCTGAAAATGTACAAGATACAGACTGGTATATATTCARCCAGGATGATTTCAGCTCCCTTTTTTTTCAATCAGTTGATTTAAATCAAGTTTAGGCTTGCAAAAATAATTTGAGCATGCACGTAAATTGCAAGATCTTTGGTTTTCTTAACAATTTTCTCATCTCTTGWCATCTAGTCATCACTTTCAAGGCAGTATTAAATACTGTTTTTTATAAACTGTAACACAGACCCCCAAAAATGGTTTGGGTCCTAAAATACATCTGAATAAATACCTGCTTATCTATGCAAACTATGTAAATCTTTCAAAGACAAACATCTAAATAAAGCCACAGAACTAAATTTTGACCAAAAAAAGCTCTACAGTTTCAAAAATCTTCAGAAGTGATCTTAGAGTCAAGCATCAAGAACCATGACTGCAAGGCACTACCATTAGCAGCTGCTATCACCCATGTATCATTATTTGCATTAATATTCTGCTAATATATTATTAGCTGGCCTAGGTTGGACCACTGACCACTTGAAACGGCTCGGAGACAAGTAACACTACATGTCCGACAGCTTTAGAAAGCTCTGCCACGTAGAGACAGCCCACCTAGGTGCAGCAGTACAGAAGCGGATGAAGAAAAACTGGAGCATTTGAATACCCTGAAGCCTGTACCRCCAACATACCGTTGGCTTTCAGAGGCCAACTGCAGTCCTGTCAAAGTAGGATCACTGGCATAAAGCATTTTAGAGGGTTTCTTTTTTCATGTTGAGACGCAAAAAGGAACTTTAACAAAACATCCTTAAATACAGTTCTAATCATTTTCAGTGTGTTCTGTAATTGAAACGTCCCACCTTTGGTGCCTATCAAGTTGTGTACTGTAAGGCTATACATGTACAAAGCACTGCAAATTACACTAATTTTCCTTTTCTTATGTGACCTGATCATGCAGTTACGCAAAATCATCACATAGTGTTTAGCTGTTGTTCTTCTAAGATGCTTTAGTTCTCGCATGAATAATCCCAAAGTGGAAACACTTTTCATCACACATCTGCACCTCTATTTTTCACTAGGGCTTCAGCAACATATCTTCTGAGAAAACAGAAGCGACTGTTGAAGAGACTGTTGTTCAGTAACTCAGCAACAACTTTAATAATGAATTTGAATTGCTTRGTCTTTCACTGGATTGATGAAGAGTTTCTGAAGCCCAGCTGCAGCAAACTGACAGTAATAAATTCTCCAGACACTGCAAACTTAGTATCCAACTATTTCATGAGTGTTACTGAATACGTGAAAGCTGGAGGCAAAGCCTGTAATTTTACAGCTCAATACTTGTTTCTTTCCTTATTTCCTCTAACAAAGGTACTAGTGTTCGGCCAAATAAGAAGAGAACTCCCTGGAGATGCCTGCTGAGAGACGCGTCACAGTATTTCTTGAAAAAAAATTTAAAAAACAATACCTTAAGGGTAAGTTTTTCCATTAGAAATCAAGTTATTTTAAGAGAGCCAATATTTATAATAGGTGCCACAGTACAACATATGAATTGAATTATTGAACTTTCAGACAAAAAGTACAACACTTCAAGTTCAAAATGCCTACAAAAATTTCACATTTATTGCCCACAAAAACTAAAGAAAAAAAGGGAGTTTTCCTTCTTGCTGTACCATGTAAGTACATCTTTATGTTAATTTAATGGGGACTTTAAGTCACGTAACTGTAACAAGTAAGTCTGATTTTTTTTTTCATTCCAGACAATACATCCAAATAAAATTTAAATAGTTAACCTCTGTAACTGTATTAACCATATTTTCTTTTCCCTTTCTCTGTCATATTGCTTTGCTGAATTACTCCAGGTAAGTTTATAATGTTTCTACAGGTATATATTAATACAATTAGAATGATACCATCTTTTGCTATTAATAAAAGTACTTTAGAGTTATAACTGGACCAAAGAACAATAATACATTATGTCTCTTTTAGCTACGTATCTCCCTATCATCAGGGATTGTTGCTTTTCTTCTGCATACTGATTACTTACTGATTTCAAAATCACCTATCTTAATACTACTGAGAACTTGTAAACTTCTAAGAGATGTTTCTGCAACCGCTCCCCACCAAAGTAGTAAGTGTATTTATACATCTTGTATTTCAGTTACTGAGCATATCATTATAGACATACAGGTGTTAGAAGCTTGTCCTATTAAAAAAAGGAATTCTGAGACATGACAGGATTTCTGCCTATTATAACAGATGATCTAATTCACAGGAACAACTGTGTTAACTCTACAAATCTAAGCAGTAGAAGAAAATTTGTGTTGATTACTGACAAGTTGCACAGAAGGAAGAAAGGAGTGTGGCTTACAAGACAACAAGGTTCTAATAAACATCTTTAAAAAAAAAGTATTTACAATCTTAAATGAGAGGTTTCTGTGTGGATAATGCAGAACAGAATTCGTAAATGTGAGCTTTGAATTGGAAAATAATTCTTTTTTGTATACTACTAAAAGGAACAGCTTGAAGTTCATCATGGGCTTGAATAGGGTTCATCTAGGGTCCCTAAATAAGGATTTTAAAACATGCTGAAGTGTTAGAGCCCTACCTGTTGCTAGAATAGTTGCAACATTCTCAGACCCATGAGCCAACGCATGTGTGGTCTGTACATGCCACAGACGGTTTGACATCACATACTGCATTTATTACTACAACTGTAATTCAAAGATGGAAGGAGATGCTATACCTGAATTATGTCTCTCTCTCATGTGTTTTAATAAATGTATAATCTTTCAACATGGTAGACAAGCACATGAATCTATGCCTGTTCCTTTATGAACAGTGCATCAGAAATCAACACAGGCAATATTTGAAAATTGTATCTCTCAAAGAAAGGCAAATTTAGATGCAAGGAACAAATATTAAGGTTAAATAACGCTTTTTTAACATACACAGGAGTTTTAGGCAGATACAAGTACAAAGTACTGTAGTGTTTGAAAAGCAGATAAGCATGTTAAAGCAAATAAGCCCCACACTACCTGTTACAAAGGAAACTCTGAATCTCATTTGAGTAAGAAAAATTACTGCCCGCCTTTTTAAGAAAACAGGGATAGAGGAAAATGACCAAATATTACAGTATTCCCATCACAAGAAACAATTCAATGGAATTTCACTTCAGCAAGAATAAAATCAAAATGAAATACTGCTTGTGGTAAATTACTGTTTTTGAAAAGTGATACATGACCTAATCAAAGCGTGGTTTTCTACTGTGGAAGCAAAACCAGACACCATCGTGACATGCTAAGAACACCAGTACTGTAACAGAGCCACATCAAGATGATGATGTGTGGAAATAAGACGTGGTACACTTCAGAGGCTGTTTTCTATTGTAGTGATAAAAACACTCACCTTGAAAAGACTGTTTGGCTCTGTCCACTAGTTCTTCAATGGGATAACTTGCTAGATCTCCTCTGGCATGCTTGGTTTTGCAGTAGGTACACGCATTGAGACACCTGTTTAGAAAATGAAAATATTTCAGTTTCTAGCCAAGAAAACCTTTACAAGCACCGCTATATTCATTAAGTACATTTGGGAAAAACTAGCTTTTATATTTATGACAGAAATACAGAACTGTTCCATTTTAAAAATCAATAAACTAAAACTACTCTGAAGTGCATTTTGCCCTCCTACTTTCTTAAAGTATCCTTCACATCTATACAGATGTTGAAAAAATGAGTGAAAACTGTGTAGAAAACTCCTTAAGTAGAAATTTACATCTTTTCAGAAATATGAGTTAATTATTAGTGTTAATTTTTAATAAAATACGGTTCACTATTAAAGACAAATCTCCAAAATTGTAGTCCCCCATTACTGAAAATACCTGTGCATAAAACTAACATTTTTTTTTAATATCTAAACAATCTGAACAAGAAAAAAAAAAAGACATGAAAGACCATTATAGACTTTTAAAATAATTGATATTTTTGAAAATATATTTTCAGTTTATTTTTCCTTCCCTCGTTTGTCTTGTATAAACAAGATAAATAACATAATGAAGTCAAAATCACCAACTGGGAAGACAGCTTAGCACAAGAGACTGGGGAGCTTATGAAAAATTCCCATGAAAAAATGGAACAATGTGAATGTTTTTAATTTACCTGATGGTGTAGTAAAGACAGATTAGTTCAATGTAAGAGGACAGAAGGAGGGGGRAAAAAAAAGAAGAAAAAAAGAAGAAAAAAACACACACCACTCCTGGCAAGTTTTTCTTGGATTAGTCTTTGGATTCTGGCAGTGCTATGAAKGCAATAAGCAGAATTTTAAAAGGAGTTTGTTGTACTTTTCCCCCTCGCCCCATTTCCCCTTTTTAAAGCTGATATTATCCTATGATCTTTTTAACGTTAAGGCAGATAAACATTTTTTCTTTTTATTTTTTTCCTCCAAAAAGCAATTGCTTCTCATCTTCATGGTTGTTAAAAGATCTTAAATTATGTTCATTTTCACAATCAAAAAGGCACAGCTTCAATAAAATAAAGCAGCTGGATGCCAGGAAAGGCTAAATTACAGGAGTACTATTACAGAACTTTAAAAACAATAATAAAAAGGTATAATGCCCTTTAGTTTCCAAAGGAGAAGTCATCAGCTACAAGACTGTCTTTACCACCTGAATATTGTCTTGTCTTCTATTACTGTGTCTGGCAGCTCCATGGCGATGTAATTAGTGTTTTGCAAATTCTAAAGGTTTTCTGTTACACAGATTCCCCTCACATTACTTACATCTTGTTTGCACAACTAGTATACTGCTTGAGAAGAGCAGAACATGGGACAGGTCTCCGGTTTGTCTTCCTGCCGTTGCACATCAACTTTGCCCTGAAACCATCTGTGCCAACCAGATCTTCCTTGGTGTCCTCTGACAGAAAGTAAGTTCCTGATTTCCCTTGCTAGTCAATGTCACAAATTATGTATTGTTTTATTTATGTAAAACACTTTTATTGTTTGTCAGAAGAACCTTTTCTCGCACCAGAAGAACTTACTTTATATCAGAAAACTGAACAGATATTGCTTGATAGCAGCAATGAGATTATTCTATTTGGAATTAAAAATGTTTTTTAAAAAAGGTTAAAAACAAATAAACAAACCCAAAAAACATTCCACACCGAACCTGAACATTTGTAACCTGCTTCAAGGAAGTGATTCCACACTCAAAGATAGTTTATTCATCACTTGTCAGATCATTTTACATATCTTCTCATTCTTTTACAAATCAAAAATCTTTCATTACGCAATATTTAAAGCACGTTCAATAGAGCAGGACTTGAATAAAGACAGCATAAGCAGATAATTAGTCTATATTTGATCTGTGTAAGTGTTCGCTGCTGTGTCGCTGGCCGGCTGAAGCAGGCCACGAAGGGCTTCCCTCCCAGCCCCACAGGGCACTCATTTTTCCTCCTGGCTCTCCTCCCTGATTCTCCTTCCCACCCCTTCAATTCTTCCAGGCTTCCAAAGCATCCCTTTCTATTTTCCACTTTTATTTCGTTAAGGGCATCTCTCCACCCGACCCAACACGCCATTAGTGAAAAGGCTCCCGTGCAAACATCTTACTGTGGCGCTCCTTCCCTCCCCATCGCTCAGTAAGTCAAGCCAGCGCGCTTCCGCACGGCCGCTCAGGAGAGGCGCTGGGACGGCTGATGCACACTGTCGCAGCCTAAAGAGCAATACCGAACGTGTCGTAAACAGCCTGGCTCCCAAACTGCTGAAAGAAAATGCTGCTACGGCAAAACATCACAGGCAAACTCCTACATCTTCACAAGGGCATTTTATAAGCAACCCGATTAAAGCTCATGTCGTATTTATACATCACCCTGTAAAACCCCTAAAGCAAGTGGTTTGTTGCTGCGTTGCAGCAGCTCAAGAAAACAGCAGAAGCAAATGTTAAAKTTCTGCATTCGCTATAATAATTCTGGCGGCACAGTCAGAAATCCTCTAGCATTCAGATACCCACATTCATTAAAAAATAAAAAAAGTAGCTGCCCCAGTCTCACCCACAGTTGGCTTTCTCTAGTTCCCTTTTTGTTTTTTCAGTTCTGCTTTCATTTAAAGGGAATATAAAATCAAATGCATGGTAGAGGTGTCTGCTCTTTTAAAACTAGCATTCAGAAGTTTGGTGTACTTTATTGATASTTGTACTAATTACTAGTTAGTACAACTAACTGTTTTACTCCAAGAAAATKACTTTATCAGTTATCTTGTTATTTTTAACAGGTCTTCAAAAGCAGATTTGACTTGAAACAATTCTGTCCAATGACTCCAGCAACAGCGCCTTCTGCTTTTGACTTTTAATCACAGTCCTAAGAGTGCCAGGGAAGTCTCATTTCACATTCTGCATCATATCACAAAGACGACTGGTGCACTAAACAGACTTTGCCTCTTCCCCTTTTGCTGAAGCTGTGAAAGAAATTTCATATTCCCCATAAGCCACCCTTTTTCCCTCATTACCATAATTAAAAGGTTATATTAATATAAGCAATCTGTCTGAGGCAGGTTTGAGATGACAATCTTTCTGCAGGCTGCCAACATGGCCCCTGTCAAACTGCTCCAACTTCTATGTGCTAATAAAAAATTAAATCTCTCTACTTAACAGCATTTTGGGTGCTTTGTTTTTCAACTTCTTTTCAAAGTGTGTTTGCGCATATATGCATGTGAATGTATTAACATGTATTTTTGCTCTGAACATTGTATTAAGAAGATACGGATCACCTTTATCCCTGAAGAAAGGACACAAAGCAACAGCCATGATTAAAATAAAATCTAAATTAAATGATAACTGTTGTTTATATTTTCATGGTATACCGTATCATATGATATAATATAGAGTATATATTACATATTTCTCAAGGTATGTATTTTTTTCTTAATTTAGGTACTAATTTATAGAAGAAGGAATATTAGAGTACTGAAGTTATTAATCTCTGAAAATTGAAGATCACTTTAATCTCTTCAAATAGCGTTCTTCTCTACAAAACCTACCAGCTTCTGATTCATTTCTCACTGCCTCTTTTCTCTACAGCCTAGTATCTAGAAGCAGCAGAAGAAAATCTAGTATCTAGCCATATTTATAGGAATGAACATAAAATTAGTCTCCTCCATAAGTTCAGAGTTGCCGCCTAGGCAAATACTCAGAAAGATCCTATCCAAAATCCTATTTGCAGCATATTTGTTAATTCTAACCTGGAAAAAATAATATTTTCATGCTACAACTGTCTAACAAAGATGCAGATTTTAAATATTTGTTGTAAAAATGCTGAACTAACCACTTTACGCATATTTAGGAACTATCTATCCTTGAAAACATGTATTTCAACCAAACCACAAGTGTAATTGAGTATCTGTAGTTTTCYTTTCCCCTAGTAAGCCAACCTCAATTCCACTTTTCCAGTATAAGAATTCAAGCATGCCCATGCTGCCACACACTCAGACCACTGTCAACCAAGCAGAGAACGACTGCTGGGAATTTGGAGAAAATGAGCATTCGCTCTGACGAAGGGGAATTCTCCAGCAAGTGGATCTTCTAAGATCAGCCCAGTGCATGAATCTCTCCTTAAAAGCCAGCCTTCATCACGTCTAAAAATTAAACATATATGGAACCAAAAAGCCAGTATGGCAATAACTGCAAAACACTATTTTACCTTATGTTAAACTGTAGGCCTTCACATATTTAAAGCTAGTTTGTAAATGCTAATTTATCTTAATACAGGTCCGAGTGTTACTGCACAAAGGTAGTACACGCATTAATGGAAACACAGTCATTACTGTTGTAACTACCAACATGTTTTTTGGATAATTTTTTTAGTGATTCTAGAACACAAAGCAGTAAATCCTGGATTTCCAACACAGTAGATTTATTAAGGTAGCTTGATTATTCAACTTTTACTTTGAATTATTAACCTCTAACCAGCTATGTGCCCAAAACCCAGAACTATTTCACAGCAGGATAAAATATTATCTTTAGATAAGGTACTTCCATGTGGATCATTAAAATATTTTTGAACATGTTACCAAACTGAACATTTCCATCAACATTTTTGTCAAGTACCTGAAATTTTCTTCCAGAGATAGAAAACAGCAGTCTTCACAATGATCAATAAGTATGTCCTCAAGCAGTGTACTTTCATCTAAATACAGGAAACTCTTCATTTTCAAAACAGCAATATTCCTCATAAAACACACACTTAACATGAAAGGTCAACCTTTACAGATGCATCTAATTAGGAATAAGAATACTTATGGCATTGTAGACAAATAAACACTTTCTTTTAGTGGGATTTATCAGTGGATTTCAGCAGCATATGAGAAAGAGTACAGACATCAGGAGTAAAATCCTGGTTCCTCTTAAATTAATGAGTTGTGCCTCTGACTTTAGCAAAGACAGGATTTCACTCACAGATATTAAAAGTATAATAGATCTTTCTTTCATGGATCAGAGAATAGCTCAATTACAGACTACAATGTGTAATTAGGGTGCTGTTGACTCACATTTAATGTGATTTAATGTGATTGACCAAGGTTAGACATCTGTGAGCAAGATGCGAGAGCTGCAGTGTCATATGACACAATATCTGCACTGCTCCACGTGTGATTAATTTGGGGGTCAGAGAGGAGCAGGTACAGCCCCCTTCATTTCCTAAACAATCCAGTAAATTCCTTCTTGGTACCAACCTAACAAGCTAGCAAAAAAGAAACTCATATCAAAGACTTTTTTCCCCTAGTTAGATACTGCAAGACTAAAATAAAAGAGCATTAATCACAATTTAGTCAAAACAGTTACTAATATCTGCCCGTAAGAGATCTGATTGGTTACATAAATTCAAGGTTTATTAAGTTTGCTCTGTAAAAAAATACTGCCAGCAGTGCAGTGCCACTAAGATTACAGGGGGACATCACTTCACTACAAATACAAAAAGACTGAAGCCTGCTTGTAACAATCACCAGCACCAACTTTCCGCATCTACTCTAACACCTTGTTAGAGAGCCTCGTTAATTAATCAATCATGTAGTGATTTTTTGCCTTAAGATACACAGATTTGCATTCATAACAACAGAAAAACTTTAACATTTATGTTATATTTATAGGGTTACATATGATGAATATTACTTAGTGTTTTACCTCCATTAAATGCTACTTTGCACTTCCAGGACTTCTAACTCTTATCAAACTTCATGGCATTGAATTGTGGGGAAAAAGTTAGTTGTTTGTGGAAGAAAATGTCCTAATGTRTGTGACTTCTTTTCAGGAATCTCTTCTTGTTCTTGAAGTTCAGTCATTTTACAATATAGCTTTTCAATCCAGTGTGGCAGGGAAAATGTTTTCCTTTACAGATTCGGGGAGTTTTTTTGTTTTCATGTTAAAAAGACGCAGGATTTAAAGTACTTTTAAAACAGTGGCAAACATTCTCAGCAAGGCTAATTAGTCTAACCAGAAAACCACATTATTGCAGAAATGCTGTTTCTAGTACCCAGCCTTCTTCAGTGTGAGGTCGGACATTTCTAGTTGCTGCGCTACAGAGATGCACTCAGTGTTGCAACATTTTCTTATTTAGAAAAAGGTATGTGATAAAAGCAGGGCTTCACTCAAATTATCTTTGTAGTCAAATATTTTAGAAACCACTCTGAAATGGCAGTATCTCCTTAAAAAGAAAAAGAAATCCCTCCTGAAAATTTCAGTACAAAAAAGAATGACTCTTACACTATACAGTTTATACACTATAGGACTGCACCCATTTTTCTCAAAATATGATGCAACTGCTGGATGCAGTTTTTGAATTCTACAACCCTTTCTAGTCCCAACAAAATGGAATCAGGGTGCATTACAACTTTGTTCTTCCAAAGAATTTTGAAGCAAGTATCTTTATTTTATAATATCTCACCAGTTATCAATCAAACAGAATTTGGAGAGAAGGCAGCTCTGTTACTTTGATGTGTATGATTTAACTTTGCACTTCACTTGTGCTTTTGTGAAACTGAATTTCTACAGCAAAGTGCAGGTGATTCAAAGGTCACATATCTGCATAACGGTATCATACGTTCAATTTGCTCAATTTAAGGTCAATGATTTAACATTAACAGAATTAAGCACAATGCCACTTTTTAAGGCACAGCTAAAGAACTTCCCTGGTTAGTTGTGTTGTTGACACATTGTGCAATTGCTTGAACCATCCTGGGAGGCACTACAGACTGATATTAAAAGATAAAACACTCCAAAACATTCCATTGCTAAGCTGGATATGTCTTGCCCCATAATGGTACATTGCTAGACATTTACTGGAAACTGCAATGATTTTGTCCCGGCAGTTCAAACTAAAGCTGTATGGTTCAGAGAGACATAAATTACACCAGAAGATTTCCAAACATCTGCTGGGCTGTGCAGACCACAATTTTAGGGGCAAATCCTAACAGTCATTAATATCAAGAAAATGACACAGCTGGAACATCACAGGTGGATAAATTAGATTCTGTGGTTACAAAGAGCAGAAGATTCTACGGAATTATAAGCTCTTAATTATTAACACAGTTTACATAGAGAAACAACCTTCAGAGGACCGTGACTCCTGGTCTCAGTAAAATAGCAGTAATGAAGGTGGTAAAATAAAAAAAATTACAACAGAAAATCTTTAAACAGAAAGTATCTTTTCTTAGAAATCCGCTCACAGCTAATCCCAGAGATACAGTGGCAGGYATCATACCCTAAGATCACAGCTTCAGCATGAAGAGCAATATTCCTCTCAGTTCACTCCTAATGAGCAGCAGTAATTGGAAAACGACCTCTAAAGAYGGGAGTCTTGAAGGCTTGCTTTAATTTGCAAGGTTTTAGAGAACTGTGATTTCAGAGTTGCCTTAGTATTTCTGTCATCAAACAGTATGATCCGGCTCTAATAGGGTCAGAGGAYTTAGCGTAATAACAACAGAAAGTGCTGCAACACCTGGCGTGGCCTAATAGTGAAGTTTCATATGCCTTAAAAAYTCAAAGTTTACTTCATTTGTTTAATATTCTAAAAGAAGAGTAATCATCAGAAGAAATAAACTGATTTCTAAATGGGGGGAAGGGGGGCAACAAGTACCTTTTAAGTTCTGCTTCAGAAACAGAGAGTCTCAGCTGATCTCCACAAATGGAAGGAGAACAGGGAGGAGAAAGGGCAGGGGGGAGTCAAGCGATTTTCTATATGCAATCCAGTTCATTTGCCACCTATCTTCACCAGGTTAGCAGCTCCTGAATCACCCATACGGAAAACCCGGTTGAAAAGTAGACCCCTGCCTGTGATAAGCGCTATTGTTTTCACTTCCTGAATGGCTCTGGGGACAGAACCTTTCAGAGTGGCGAAATCTCACAGGAAACATTAGCCTGCTGTTAATTCTGCAGCACGCAGCAGGTACCACACCGATTCTTGGGATAAAAGGCATTGTTTCTGTACTGGTCAAAACATCCTGTGAGGAAGAAAGCTTTACTTCAGCAACGCTGAAACTAGAAGGCTTAATTTAGAACTTATCTTTAATCACCACCAGAGTAATTTCCCCCCAAAATTTGTAAAACGTCTGTGGGAAAGTGGATCTGAATTGTATGGGCAATAWAATGGCAGATAAAAAGCGCGTAACAAAAATAAACTTACTGTTTATAACCAAGAAAGAAGCCCTCACAATGATTGTGTCTACAGAAAGCTTTTTGCTCAAAAATCTCCTTCCAGTTGTGGCAACAACAGAAATGATAGAAGCTCCACTGTGGACAAGCATCTAAGCAGYATTTGCAATTAACACTACATTGTTACTCTTAAATATCACATCTGTATCTTGAGATAAACTGGTTTGTCTTGACTGAGAAAAAAAATAAAATGTGTTTGTGCAGCAGTAAAGATAGATATACATACTTCAAGTACACACTCTTCATTAAGTATCACTCTGTCAGCTTAAAATGAAAGACGACCACACATCTCAACATAATAGAAAATCTCAAACAGCTGAGTTCAGATTGGGCAAAGTAGTTTAATGGTCTCATTTACACTGATATTCCTGCAAGAATCCAACGATTGATTTTTTTTTTTTAAGAAAATAAAAATTTAAACCAGATCTTCAAATGCAGGGTCTGCATTTAAGAATCTGCAAATGAATTTTCAAGGGATTTTTCCCTTTACCAAGTTATACATCTAAACCAATCCTGTCCAGTGCCTAACTACTTCATATGGCTAGTTAAGGTACTTACTTTTGAATAACTAAGCAAACTACTGAAATAATCATAAAGTCTCAAACAACGATTTTTTTTCCATTATTTTATAGTATTACTCTTTAAAGTCTATTCCAACAGAAACTAAAGGCATAATGACAATGCAGAAAATGAGGAACAGTAGCCTTCAGTCACTAAATAACTAATGATCCTCAACTTCATCCACTTCTCTTACATTCTTTTCTTCTAATGATTCCTCACAGCTGTCTTTTCTTCTACTTTTTTTTTGCCCCTTCCATTTTCCTCTTTAATTTTTTCCTATTGTCTTACATTTAGTGACCATTGAGCATGCACCTCTCCCATGGTGTCCTCGTGTTCCAGTGACTGGAATGGTCTGACTTTATTCCAAGCTAGCTGGCCAGTGTTTGTGTGCTTTGATTTCCTCTTTAACCACTCAAGTCTGTGGTGAGTCTGAAACTTCTCCAGTTCAACAGCTGCCAACTCAGACAGAAACTATAACTTGCTAGCTTTCTTCTCTTTTTAAACACAAACAAGGACATCTAGTCTTTTTTTAAAAATCTCTTTAGACTTAAAGCTCTTTTGATTTTTTTTTTTTAATGTCACCTTTGTTACAACTTGGTGAGTTACATAGGGTCAATCATTTAAAAGAAATTCAGAAAGACCATGAATAAAGCACTTAGTGCACAAATCAGAGCACTAAAAACAAGCCAGAGGGGCCCTTAGGGATTCAAGATCTAAACAGCCTTCTAGACATTACAGTCTGGAAAACACAGAAGAGGCAGCACTAGTCATCAAATGCAAAACCTAACAAAAAAAAAAAAAAAAAAAAAAAAAAGAGAAAAAAAAAAACCCAAAATACCCCACAAATTAAGTTTTTCCCAGGCCTTATCCACCCCTTAAAAAAATGGAGGGGGTTTTCCCCCCCCCCCCCCCCCGGCTCCTTTTAAATCTATCCATAGCTACATTCAGCTACAACAACATTATCTTTGCAGTGCCTGACACTGAACTGCTTTTCAGCTATAATGGGCTTCTTAAAAAGGCCCAACTTTTTGGATGATGGGAGCTCTGCACCAGCTGTTTCAGAAACAGCAGCTCCCCAGYGGCTGAACGGCCTGTGCAGGCCACCGCAAGGAGGAACACGAGCGGCTCGTTTGGTAAGCACGGCAGAACAGCTTCGCTGAGCTACAGGAACGCTTTCCCCAATGAACAGGGTTACCACATTATGTTCGCACGCAGGGTCCGACGTGCAGCTATTTGCTTGCCTTTATAAACATGAGTCAAAATGAAATTTTCCTTATGAGGCTGAAACAATAGCGGTGATCGGACCTTGCCTCTTGCAGTGCGATGACTGGCTCTGTGGATAACAGGAGGGCAGTGGAGTGTCATACACCTTGAATTTAGTTAGCCTTACGACATAAACTCCCATACTATCCTTAAAGCCAAACTGCTGTAATATGAATGGGATACATGGACAACAACATGGGTGAAATACTGCAAGGCTCAAAGGGTTGTGGTCAGCAGCACAAAGTCTAACCAGTGGCTGGTTAGTAATGGCATTCCTCAGGGATCGATACCGAGACCAGTGCTGTTTCATATCTTTATTAACAGTGTGGGTGAAGGCAAATCATGAAGACCACCAACGGCGTGGGGAGGGCAGGGCTGCTAGTCACAGAGGCCTTAACAGCCCGGAGAAACAGCCTAATGGGAAGGAACCTCATGAAGTTTAACAAAGGCAAGCGAGAAGTCCTGCGTCTAGGATGGAATAACCCTCACAGAAGTGCAGCTTAGGGGGTTGACTGGCTGGAAGACAGCCTTACAGATAAGGACTTGGCCCAGGTGGGCAACAAACTGGAGGCACATCAGCAGTATGCCCTTACAGTGAAGGTGATCGACTGCATCTTGGACTGTATTTGCAAGAGATGGTAGGTGCCCTCTATCTGGCACTTGTAAGACTGCATCTGCAGTGCTGTGTTCAGTTTTGGGCTCCCTGGGACAAGACAGATATTGCCATACTTGAGCAAGTCAAGCAGAGGGCCACCAAGATGATTATGGGGCTCAAGTGCACAACACATGAGGAGAGGCCAAGAGAATTGGGTTTGTTCAGCTTTCAGAGGAAGTGCTCTTATTGCCAAATAGGAGCGTATAGAGAAGATGGACTGCTCTTGGAAGTGCAAGGCAAGTTGGAACAGAGAAAATTCCAATCAGACATAAGGAAAAATATTTTTTGTGGCAATGGCCAAGTACTGAAACAGGTTGCATCAGTGCTGATCTAGCCTCTTTGAGATGCTGGAGCTCAGCACCAATGCTGTCTGTTCTTGGAACCCCCAAGCCTGCTCTACTGCAGCATCATTTGTGTCTGCAGACACATGCATGCACATACGCACGCGCACGCACACACACACAAGGGAAGCACAGCATGCTTCCAACACTCCAGGAAGCACTGCTTCAAGTATAGAGATAAGAAAAGCCAGATGATGAGCAACTAAAGCAAAGAAACACCAAGTCTGATCTGCACAATGAAAACTACAGAAGAGTATGAGATAAAATATACCACAAAGAGTATCAACAGATAATAATTTTGGTACAGCTTGTTATCATGTACTTTTAAAACGTGATACTAATATAATGGTCATATACTGTCTGTAAGTATGCCAAGACAATTTGATGACTCACATTAACACAGAAACAGGTAATGACCTCAGCTGGTAGGTATAGTCAATAACAGACATCAGTAAAACATTCCCAAGCACACTACTGGTGCTTTGGTCAAATAAGAGTCCACAGAAGAAAGTATGAGAACTTTGTGATTGCAGAGCTGACAACAGAGATATTCAATTCTGTGCAAACTAGGCTGGYGCGATCTTCATAACCCTCCACAGGGGCAGAGAACAGCAGGCACTGTAGGGGYGCTGTATCCATGCACTAGTCATGGAGAATACGAGTGCATGTGGACATGCATTCTTTCCTGTCTATGCCATTACGATTCAACTTTCAAATTCCACTTTGCTTTCTGCCTTCCTTTACTAGAGGAATATTAATCAATATTCCTCTAAGCTTAATATAATCATACATATAATAACTACGTAAAGCCCATAATTTACTTCCCTGTAAGCAGTTTACCTGTGCATCTCCACAATCCTTTGAAAACGTTCAAGCCAACCCAAACTGTAAACAAGTTTTATATTAAAAAARGGGGGGGGGAACTTTGGCAGCTTTGGTATATCTGGCTACATTTAAACTTGTAAATGCACTTAACTTTAATTCACTTAAGAATCCTAAATTCTCTTCTAACCTGCTGCAAATAAACATCACAAGTGTAAAAACTGATGGGAAGAAGAAAAACTGATCGTACTGTATAAACAGCAAAGAAGTCTCTCAACAATCACATAAGACGCTGTATTGTGCATCTGTTCACATCTGAGGCAGTTTATACAGTCTACAGAGTCTGTGTTTTTAGTCTCAGTACAATTGACAGAGATAGGTCTGTCTCATTATGCTTTGCTTTTCAGAGGAGCATTATTCCAGTTGGAAAATATAGCCATTTCAGCTGATTTAGACACACACAAAAAAGCCACTGTATTTACTGAGTATTTATGGTATTACTTGCACAATTTCATTTCAAAGGGACCATTACCCTTTATCCACATACTAATTCCATAAGAAAATTATTCAAAATAAAACAAGGTATATATTACTCAAATATAGCCAAGATAAACTCTAGACAGTGTCTAAGGAAAAAAGAGTAAGGGGACAGCAGATACCAGAGGACTAAGTGAACAATAGCAATATTACTTTTATACAATATTAATTAACAATAAGTGCAACTTAAAAGATACATAAAGCACGAAATCAACATTTTGCCAAGAATATTTTCCCATCTAAGAGTCTTGCAACTCTTGTTTTTTTCTTTTTATATTTTTTCTTTTCATATTTAATTTATTTTATTAAAATCATAAAGAATATCAAGTCTTATTCTTCTTTTGCTGAAGGTTCATAAACTGGGCCAGCCTATACAGCAGAATACCCTAAAAGGAAAGTGCCATTATTATACACACAAACACTCAGGACGTCTGATATACAGCAAAAGAAAAAAAAATAGTTAGCACTGAAAAACTCATTCCCAGGATTTTAATAGTTGACAGAGCAAGTCCTATGCTCTTGTAACAATGTAATTTCCCCTATCACCACCAAAAATAGAGCAAACATGTAGTTTGTATTTCAGCACTGTTTTCATACAATGTACCAGAGAGAGCTGCGACCTACACACCATTTCTCAGCAAGAACATCCTTATTTTTAAACAATTTTAAATTCATTTGGCAGGTTGAGGGCATTTTTCCAACCACAGATATTTTTGGAACTTTTTTTGGACAATGTATGTTGAAACAAATGTTTGCAGCTACAAGTATTAGTATCCTAGTTATAACATATGTATTTTACTTGCCTTAATTTATACTCATATGCTTATTTAATTCATCCTCCCTTCAAAATAAATGGCATTTTTGATATTGAGAGATGTAAAAAATTGTTGTAGTTAAACAATTGTATTTAGACAATGAGGGACAAGAAAATGAACTCTAATTCACAACTATCATATTCAAAAGAAGAGACACTATGAGAGAGGAATAGAAAAATCRTAATAAATCACAATCTTTCAGATTGTCTCTCCTGGTATCACAGGAACCCAGTATCTTAAAAAATACAGTAAATACCATTACTTCACACCATCTTCTATTTTTCAAAATAGAAATTTTATAGCATATCTCACAAACTTCCTGTTATTTTAATGAACTGTTACTATTTTAATAAAATGTATGATCACTCTTGTATCTGATTTTACATCTACAAACTATGCCATCTCACTATATTTCCACTCAAAAAAACAACAGCTGTAAAAGCAAATAAGCTGCTAGAACACATTAGCAATATAGAAATAGGGCCTAATTTAAATTTAAAGATTAAAATTCCCATGGTAGTCTCTGAGATAAGTTCTGCAGCTGTCTGAATTACAGAAAAATGCATATGTTAGATACTAGCTGCTTATAAAGTGTCTGGAAAATGCAATTTGTACAAACCCACCTTCCAGTAGGGGTTCAAGGGACATATGCTTAATGCATAAAGAGAGGAAAAGGGAACATACATAAACCACAAAAGGAACAATAGAGAACTGAGTACAAGTTACTGAGTACAAGTGATTTTTACGTACATATATTTCTAACTTGGAATATGTGGCTTTTTCCTACACAAAAGTGCTAGCATTTAAGTATGCCCAGGAAACAAGGATGATACCAAACTGGGAGGAGTGGCTGAAACAGAGGTCTGTGCTGCCATTCAGAGAGACCTGGCCAGGCTGGAGAGTTGGGCAGAGAGGAAYCTCATGAAGTCCAGCAAAGGCAAGTGCAGGGTCCTGCACCCGGGGGAACCCAGGGAGGAATAACCCCAGGCATCAGTACAGGCTGGGGGCTGACCTGCTGGAAGGCAGCTCTGTGGAGGACCTGGGAGTTCTGGTGAAGAACAAGTTGACCATGAACCAGCAATGTGCTGGTATCCTGGGGTTCATTAGGCAGAGCATTGCCAGCAGACTGAGGGAGGTGATCCTTTCCCTCTACTCAGCCCTGGTGAGGCTGCACCTGGAGTACTGTGTCCAGTTCYGGGCTCCCCCATACAAGGGAGACATGAAGCTACCGGAGTGAGTCTGGCAAAGGGCTACTAAGATGATGAAGGAACTGGAGTACCACTCATGAGGAAAGGTTGACAGAGCTGGGAGTCTTCAGCCTGGAGAAGACAAGACTGATGGAGAATTTTATCAACGTGTAAAAGTATCTGAAGAGACCATGTCGAGAGAACCAGGCCAGTCTCTTTTCAGTGGTGCCCACTGACAGGACAAGAGGCAACAGCACAAATCAAAACACAGGAAGTTCTTTCTGAACACAAGGAAATAAATAAATAAATAAATAAATAAATAAATAAATAAATAAATAAATAAAGGCTGACTAAGCCTGGAGAGGTTGTGGACCTTCCGTCCTCGGAGATATTCAAAAGCCATCCAGACACAATCCTGGGCATGTGCTCTAGGTGACCCCCTCTTGAGCAGGATGAGCAGAAGGATTGGASTAGCTGATCTCCACAGGTCCCTTCCAACCTCAACCTTTCTGTGATTCTATGAAACACTTCTGTAGATCAAATATGGAAATAGCAGAATTTCCCTGCAAACCTAGCATCTCCCAGAGAATTACAGACATAAACTAGTACAGTAAGCATAAGCACAGTGCTAGCTTGTGCTTGCTGTTCAATTGAAATGGATTAGCCTAATGGAAACACCATGATTTTAGTGTGAATTCAAAAGTTATTTACACAGTTACAGTGAGCTTGGTGAGCAGATGTCAATTTTATTACTGTGAATTACAGAAATCGAGTTGATTCATTCAGTAATGTTGAACTATAAACCTGAATGTCTCTAAAGATGTTAATATTTACATAAACAGATTTTTAACCTGTAATGATATGTTCCCCTCTGTTACTTAAAACTTTTATCTAGACTATGCCTCATTTTAGTGGTACAATTATACACATCATCTCGAAGTTATTAAACTTTTTTGTATTAAAGAAATATTTCTAAAACAAAAGACAAAATTTTAGTATGTGTTTGAGTAGTTATAGTAAATTAGTAAATTACCCTACTTTTCTAAATAACAGGAATGGGTAAGTGATCTACAGTTTCAGAAAAGAAATGCTTTTAACCAAAAAAAAATAATAATTTACAGAAAAACCTGCAAACCAAGAATAAAGCAAGGTTTTTTTAAACTCTTTAAGAAAGATGTAAAATGGACTGTTGGAACACAGAAACATGGATGACTAAACAAATCCTTCAATAAACATTTCCCCAGCTGCAGTTTTAAGCCTAATACCAACTTAGAATGTGGAGTCTTATGCTACCTTCTGCAAAATGATTCAACTTTTAAGGAAAGCAACATTACACAATATACATGACTTACAAACACACTCATTAAAAACAAACACCACTAGACTTTTCTCTCACAAAAACAAAAAAATAGACACAAAGTCTGGCACCAGTCTGCGATGCAAGAAAGACCATGTGATAGTTAGGCACTTGTGTATTAGTTTAAAAATAAGTTAGATAAGCATGTGATGAGTGACAATTTTGTACTTGACCTTTGCTTAAATAGCTCCTTTTCATAAAGTCCACACACATCAACAAAATTCCTTAAAAAATGCTAGAATACTATTTCTCCTCCAAGAGATAAACTCTAAAAACAAAAGTTATGCATGGTTACTTTAGGAAAAAAATAGAAAACATATGTTTTATAGCAGAAATTAAGGGGGGGGGGAGAGAAAAGCATTAAAGTCTTGTTGTAAATCAAGCTTATGAAATTCAGCATGTTAAGTTACAGAGAGAGAAGCTTTGGGGCTGGGTATTTCCAATGGGAATATTTCACTCTGCCTAGCAGGCAGGGAATTTGGAAATAGAGTTCCTCTTTCCTGATGCTGAATATGCTTACAGCACTGAAAGGAAATGCTTTTAAGTCAGGAAATGGGGATACTTTCTGCACAGAATGGGGAACTCATAGCTCAGAATAATKCCTTCCAAGGTGTCACATCGTAACAGTTATCTCTGAGTGACGGCCTCCCCCAGTATTAAGCAACTGGACTGTGGACTGTCATCCACAGTGTTTGTCTTTCCCAACGAATCCTGAGTTGGTTTTCCCCTTACGGTTTATATTTATTTAAATATCACAGAATCACAGAAGTCCCCAACCATTTCTGAGTTATGGATTTGAAAAATCCCTACAGAAAGGGGAAGACAAATTTAATTCTCAAAACCATAATGGACCAGTGTAACTAGTTATAACCTGAAGAGGTTAAACTGAAATTCAATTTTCCTTTCTTAACAAGAACCCCTCTGTCTACTAGTAATCATTATTCTTTCTCCTGAAGCAAGAAGCAAATAGCGCTATGGTAGATAAAGTTCCTCTCTTCCTCAACAAAAGTCATATAACTAAATTCCACATACAAGGATAAATTCTATTTTAGCTAATACTGACAAAAGAGAACAACCGGGTTTCCAGACTCCTTGGCAATGCCATGCAAAGGGGGGCAGCAGGCAGCCTCTGCAGACTTCAGACTGAGCTTTCTAGAAGGGAAACCAACAAATAAGGAGGAATTTCCCCCCCCCCAGCACCCGCATAGAGTAAATTTCACTTTTCATAATAGAAATGCACATTTGGGCTTTGGGGCATATCTCATCTTAATTCATGTTTTTGTTAGGTAGTCCTGAAGTCCCTGAAGAAGGAAATAAAGCCAAAGGAGAAAGGAACAGATTAAACAGAGGTCTGAAGAACTGCCTTCTCAGCATGACGATATACAGGAGCCAATACTATTCCCTGAAAAGTAACTTCAGGGACAGTGCTTGAGATACAACGTGCAAGCAGCTTTTACTTTCATGAGTTTTTTAGGAGACTATCATCAAGCTACATATAGACACAGAGAAATATCTGAACTTAATTTGCTAGACACAATACTCAGTGCCTTTAACTTAAGCCTTTTTGCACATCTTAAGCTATTACTATACATCAGAGCAGAAGGGAAACACAGAACATGCGTACAAGTTTCAGCCTTCAACAGAATGTAATTGGCATTAGCTTTCTTAAAAATATGTATATTTTTGTTTGTTTTGTTTCTTTTAGCCTAAGCAGGGATTTAAGACCTTATCTTACCACCACGTTTTTCTTCTTCTCAGTCAAACCTAGATTTATGACAAGTGGAAATACGAAGCACTTAGAAAATTAATGGTTACCCTCCGCAAAGAGAGAGGGGGTCTGTGAAATGTTTTCACTAATGCATCTGGTACAGAGAATTAATCTAGTTCATCAAAGTATCCCAAATACAACTATGAATTAGTCAGAGGAGAAACTCCTCCAGACATCTTTCAAATGTTCACTTCTTTATCGGACCATTCTACTCAAGAAGAATCTTATATAGACAGTGCCATCACATGAGCAGTATCCAGTTGTTGAAGGAAGGAATCACCTTTTGCTTCACAGCCTGACATTTCCCTCCCCMCCCCCATTTGGTAAAGTACTGCATGGCACCTTCCAGTTTAAAAGTGCAGRCATCTCTCAGCATCTACCTATTGAGTAGCCCCAGTTCCTCAAGCTGCAACTTGCAAAGATGTACCTGAAYCCTCAAGGGACCATAAACACAGGAGTTTCATCTCATCCGTGCTAGCAGATATTTACTAAAACACACATTTGTCCACTGGAGGAGGTTTGCCTGGTGCAACAGAAAAGTTAAAGCAAGTATTTCAACAGTTTTTTCAGTAAGTCATCCTGCTGGAGAAAAGTTATGTTTCTAGGCAAAATTTACAATTTTATTGCCTAAATTCCAAAGTGGACATGGGGGGGGGGGAGGGGAGGGAAGAGAAGGATGGGACTAGGGACTTGAACTCCTTGACACTTATCCATGATGTAAATACTACTTCTTACACACATCTTGGAGTAAAAGCAAGAAGAGGAGTGCAGAAATTTGCTCTAGGCATTTTATTTTTATTAGACTACTAGAAGCACAAACAGAACATTACTCATTTCAGTATGGTTGTGAATAACTTGCTTTTACATTTAGGAATGTGAAAAATTTTTAAACTATCTTGCATTTCAAGAATGCAGGTCAAGAACAGTAATGTAAAAATATTCAAATTGTAAGGCTTTTTTCAGTAACAGGAAAATTTCACCCCACCATAAAAATCTAAATTTTGAAATGAATTTGCTATAAGAACAGATTCAGATGAATACAGTGCAATTAGCATAGAAATCCCATAAATTGTCTTAAAAGTAATGACTTATGTAAGATGAGAGGTTAAAAAAATCATTTTAAAAAACAGTCTACCTGTATTTTATCATAAATATCAGAATTAAAATAAAGAGTGCTATTTAAGTTTTAAGTCTTGTCCCCTCTTGCCCCCAGTTAAAGTAAGATATYAGCATATACAAAATACTGTGTCTAATGTTAAGGTTAGTGATCTTGAAATGTTGGGTTTTGTGCCACTAGTATTTTCTGCCAAATACAGTCTTAATATTAAATGTACCAGTTATTATTTCTGGGTTTTTTAAAGTATATTTTCTTGTGTGATTTTTCTCTTTAATCACATACTGATGTTTACAGTTTAAATGCCTTTTTATTCCTCCTAACTATCCAAAAGCTTAAGAAATTATAAAAGTCAGTGAGACTCAAAAAAACCCCAATTCTGCTGTGTATGATTTTCATTTTAGTTGACCTGTAAGTAGTTTTTCCAATGCTAACAAAAGAGGTTGTCAGAATTAGGCAACTGAAGCTATCTGACTCAGCTGATGAGCAGTAAAGACATAGTCACTTAACTTTAAACACTCAAGTTGTATAACGTTGTCTAAAATAGGCCCAAGAAAAGAAAAGTAGAAGCAATAAGTATGTAAAAGCATASACATTTCTTGCACTAACATACTTTCAGAAAAACAGCATTTTTTCAAAAGAATGCCTTCTCTAGTGCWTGTTTTGTTTTTTTGCTTTTGAGTTTTTTTAATGTGAAAAGCTGGGAGTAAATGCAACACAGTATCAATTGTAAGCATGAAATATGAAGTTATTTCTCAGTATTTACTGTAATTTGAGAAATGAAAAAAAACGTTTCTTGGGATTCTGCCCAGATGTCCCTTAGGAAATACGTATGTGGGCGTTAAGAGAAGGGATGCAAACGAATGCTCTTCTCAACATGGAGGAATTTATCTCCAACCTCAGAAAGAATACTGGGGTCAGAATTGAGGACATATGATATTGCAAGGAACTTTAAATTCATCTTTCCTCATTCAAGCAGACTAGGACACGTAGCTTATTCTGTGATCCAAACATACTTCTGTATGTAAGTATCTGTCAGAAAGAAGGACAGGAAGCCCCTTGAAAATATTCTGTGCTAACCTGTAAACAGATACCAAATATGTTTAAGCTGTCTCTTTTCCAAACCACGGTTTGAAATAACCAGGAATACAGTACTGAAATGAATCATTTGAAACTACAGAAAATTTATAGCATAATAACACAAAAGGAAATTAAGATCATCCCCCCTTTTCCCATTCTACCCAAGTAGTTTAACTTAAAAATTGTGCACGGTCTTAAATTCTGGACATCTTCCTTTTGGGTTAACAGAGAAATACAACTGTGGAGTGTGGGAAGCCACCTAGTGACAAAGTAGCACAAATATGCCTRAAGCAGCCCAAAGTTTTAATTGAGGTGACGCAGTGAGAGCATGTGATCATTGCTGTTTTCCTCAYTGACTTGCAAAGTTGTGTGGTGTTCTGTAGTTCGGAGAATTCCACAGCAGTTTTTGGCAACTTTTATGAGACTCTCTGAATCTTTTAAGAGAATTGTGAAATAGCAAATTTTCCTGAAGATGAGACATACAAAAGCAAAAGGAAACATAACAATGCATAAGGAGAAGGTATGATGCAAATTTTAACCATGATGGTACTATATGCAGAAAATGCTAAGATTTGTGAGGCTGGGAGGAACTCACATAAGGGAGGCAAACGTGCAAAAATGGAAATAATCAAAACAATTTTATTCCAACTCAGTGGAGAAATTTCTCARTACACCCAAAAGAGACCCAAACAGTTGTAGAATTTGTGTACTTTAGTAAGAATTCCCARTAACACAGGAAACCATTAAGTTGATAGCTCAAGAAATGACATTAGCACAAAACATTTCACAGCAAGAATTCAATGCCAGTAATGTTTGTTGTGTACAAAAGATGTATCATAATGGTTTTTGCCTATGGCAAAGAACTTCACTTTACCTTCTAATACCTTCTGACAACACTGAAAAACCTCACTGCATTTAAACAGCATATGACTAGATTAGGTAARAAGCCAACTGGATAATGCAAATTAGACATCAGTTTACTTTGATATGTCATCCAATTAGACCACCAAAGAACCAGATGCAAAGTCTCTCATTATACAAACAGGAGAACAAAAAAAAGTTATTACAGAAAAGCTGGCAGTATTAGCAGATATTATGAAATTGTCATTGTATATCATCTTGAATAGTAGAATAATGCCAAAGGAACTACTATTTACTGGAATCATTCTTACACATCATACGTCAGCAGACTTAATGAWGAAATGGCTGAACATTGTTTGGAATGGGAGACAATACATGCTATTCATAAAAATAAATGCTCATCCTAGATGCATTCAAACACCATCTGACACCAGCAACAAGGAATACAATCAAAGAAATTATTATTAATCTTCAAGTCATACAACAAATAACGTCACAACTGCAGGTATCTGATGTACTAAAGAACGTGTTCTTTAAGACCATTTGAAATCTTTTTAYTCAAAACAGCTCCTGGCAGAGGATCATGCTCTTGCCCACACATGGGAAGTAAAGAAGCCCAACTGAGGATTATCTTCTCGTTGAATTGAGACAGCATAGGTTCAGACAAATTCAGATGTTGTAGCAAAAGGGTTTAACAAGTTCCATACTTAGAAGACTATGGTTGGAACTGAGCATGATTTGAGTTCAATGAACTGAGCAATTTCAAGTGGTGAAGACACTAAAATTAAAGAAGACAACAGACAGTAGGGTAACAATGACATAAATTAAGAGATGTGCAGTATAAAAAGTACAAAGACAACAGTAATAAAGCATAAGAGAAAAAAATAGCTCATTTCAGGCAAATCTTTAGTGAAAAAAGTTTATACTCTTATTACAAAATGAAGACAGGTATTTAACAAACTTTTTGCGTATAACCATCTTTCTGACAGGGCATCTCAAATTCAAATCCTCYTTTTAGGTTAGCATGCTAACAGAGACATTTACTCCAGAAAAATCCRCAGAACTTTTACTTCATATTTACTTCCTTTCAAAGCAATCTTTCATAACATACATCAGTACCAATGGCAAAACTACCATGTGCAACAGCAAAAGAAATCAAAGACATCAACAATTTCAACGTTCCCTACAGGAGAAAGGGATTTATTATACTAAACTTCAGATATTCCTACAAAATTGACCATGCCTGATACTTAGAGGAACACAGAGGACTTTAGCAGTATGACCAAAGGGATAACTCCACCCGCCCTCAGCTGTTGATTTCAGGGTATGAGCAATTCCTATTAAACAGATACCAGACATACTGTTTTTGGTACTAAAGAAGCACAGACTTACCCTATTGAATCATCTTATTGCACAATACTAAATCATATCACACAACACTTTCCACTCTTCAGGAAGCATAGGTGAACAGAACACATCCTCAGTGACAGGGACACAGAACACAGAACAGAAAGCTAACTCACTTTGAAGCGTAAAAATGACTAAAAGCAAGACAATTGGTAAGAGGAGAATGTGACCCACACCCATCACTTCTTCCTGATAATTTCTGGTAAATCATTTTTTTTTTCCTTTTGTATGTTCTCATTGTTGCTACTATATAGCACTTACACATAATCTAGCAGAATGGTTTAGATCAATAAAATATTGTAATACTTTTATATCCCATTCTTTAAATGTGAAATATTACAATTGCAATAAATTAGTAAAATCTGAAAAAAGAGTAGTATTTCAGACTGTCATCAATACCCTATTTAAATATACTAATTAGAAAATAATGTCCTTGGATGTGAATTACAGTAAGTTACAGTGGAAAGAGACCTTAGGCAAAAAAGTAGACTGTAAAAACTTTCTGTTGTAAACAACTCTTTCTTCTTCTCTCTGTTACAGCATTGTGGTTTCTGCAAGTTTTGGAATACTAGCTTTTCAGATGGTATGATAAAAATTAAAACGCCTTCCACAGATATAAACAGTTGTGCATTTTCATTATACGTATTATTCTGTGAATTGCCATGACAAAGCAAAACAGATTGATATTCCATATATGGTTAAAATATAYGCCTAGTGTATAGTATAGCTGGAAACTAAAATTATGTATATGCCGAACAGTGATTAAAAAAGGAAAAAAACAGTTGTAGTGGAGAGATGTCCTTTCAAAAGAATATACGCTATCTTTTCAGGATTACTACCCTCTGTGTTTTCTGGGGCTAAACTGCATTATATGCTCTGTCATGGCATACATATTTGAGACACTTACAATTCARTATTGTGCTATTTTAATATAAGTTCAGATATGGCCAAAGTAATTACATCACTTTATATTTGCTTGGGAGTTTGCTCTAAGCATTTATCTTATATTAAAGTATACATAAGTGTATTTATAGTCTTATATAGTAACTATAACACTATTATAATAAGAAATAACTATTTTGCCTCTATGCACAAAGTTGAACGCCAGTCAAAATGTGNTTTTTTTTTTAAGTAGTGCATAACACAAGAATGAATAAGTGCATCAAAGGTATTCTGGGATGATTTCAAGATGGTGCACAAAGTAATTTAACAGTTAGCCACATAGGTGATGACATTTGCTAAGTACCACAAAAAGACAGGAATCTAGCTCAGCCAGTTCAATTAGCCAAATTCTGGAGAGGCAACACAGTCCACTACAAAAACCCAGGGATATAACTGTTAGAAGCAGGGTCTTTTTTTATGGCTATTACCAACTTCTAACTTGGTACTGTACTTAGAAAAATTCTAGTGCATACTAGCTGATACCTAAACTGTTTTGACACGTACGCATTTTAAATAAGAGGTGTTCACTCTTCAGCCAAGCTGGGCCATCACAAAYATGCAGTTGATCACTTGTTTTATAATCCATGTCTACCTTGTTTATGACCATGTTCTGTTTCTTAGGAGGGCTACACAGCATCAAGTAATAGTGCAGATCTGCAGTCACTCTGATCCCTGTGGTACACTGGTCTCATATGAAAGTCGTACTACGACAAYAAGGGAAGAGCTGACGCTGCTTCTACAGAAGACACACTCTGAAATGGTAGGGTGGGAGCAGAATATTGTGGGGCTAGAGCTATAGGCCCGTACCACTGTAGGGCAACCACTCAGCATCCTACTAGTACAACTGAACAAGAGACAACAAGGTAAAACAACCCCTATGAAATTAATGCAGGGAAAAAACAAAACAAARCAAAAACAAAACAAAAAAAAGGAGAATCTCAATAATGGCCAGACACTTCCTCTGGCTGCCAATACTGCAAAGAAGGTTKTGGATTCTGAGCCACAGTCCCAGTCTGCAAAAAAGAAAGAAACAAACAAAACAACAACAGAAGACCTTGACTTTGGGGGAAGATGCTCGATTCAGCAGACCAGTCTCCTAACTCTGTGTCCAGCACAGTTCAATCCTGTGCCACGTGTCCCTGGGGTTCTAATTCTGCATCTGAGCCTGGTTACCACTGGGCCAACAACTTAGCCCACAACTTGGCCCTAGTGCAATATACTTGGATTAATAACCAGATGCATGCCTCACCGAAAAACTGCAGAATCTTCAAGTGCTCCCAAGGACCTCACTACCTCTCACTGAAGTAGCTTATGCTGGCAAAGGAAGAAATACCATTCTATCTGGAATCTGTATTACTATCAAACTATACAAAGCAATGCAGTGTATTGGTATCAWATAATTCCAATGCAATAATTATTTCCCTATAAGAGAAGATAAATAGGGTCATGTGCTTCCCTTCTTGATATCTACTTGTTTGTAAACCCCTGAATTCTGCCCCTCTGTGCACCATCTTACRTGAAAGGCTTGGTATTTCTTGCTCATCAGACATCTAGATCAGCTGCAAGGAAGAGCTATGATACACTTTTAATAATGAAAAGATGTTCAGAAGTGGGTATTAATTCAATGAAAAGGATCTGTAGCAAAAAGAATCTATGCATACCACCATARAATTGGCAGATCTCTTACAAGCATTATTTAACCCATTATGTTATTTAATACCTCATAGGTGTCTAGTCATTAACCATCAAAAGGAAGGAGAAAAACATTTAGCATTGCAAAGTTTTAGAATGTGACAAAAGTTGACAAAATCAAATACATTTCCTTCAAACCACCACATTAAAAAAAATCATAGACTTGAAGGTATTTCTTTTAAATTTATGTCCTCTTTTTGGCACACTTTTAAAAAACAGGATTATCTATAATTTCTTGGTTATGTAACTCCATTGCATTTTACAGACTTGTTCTTAAACAAATGCTGAAATGCAATATATAGACAGAATATTCAATAACCTCATATAAAATTAAAATATAACTCTTGGAAAAATTCAATCTCCATACTCCCTAACTTACCATAAAACTGAAAAACTGCTTAAGACTAAAAAAAAAAAAGATGAAAGAACAGAATTTTAACCTTGCACAATGCGTAAGATACTCATATCACTGGAGAGGGAAAGGCGTTAACATGAGCCAAAGATTCGAACGTTTTGGGGCTGCGGGACGCATATGTTCAAGCAAGTCAGTTCTTCCTCTGCAGAATTACAGAAGCTGCCAAGAGTTCATTAAGACCCCCTTTCTGAAAGGCCTGTCCCCAGGCCTATCTCTGTCTCCTGGGTGGCCCCCAACCCTGTCTCCAGCCCAGCCTCTGGCCCCGTCTCTTCACGCTCCTGCCCGGAGCCCTGGGACTTGGGTCACTGCCTACCACACGGGCGCCTGCTGGAGGACAGGCTCTGYCTGGTGCGCTCGGGCCCCGTGGGACCGCATCCTGCCGATGAGGGCAGGATCAAAACGGATTTTGATCACACAGGCATAAACATGATGTCKTTGGAAAAGACAATAATTTAGTTCACTTATTTTAAGTGCGCCAAAAGAGCTCATATCTAGAGTTCAAAAATAAACTGTTACATGAGGCTGCAGTTTAGTAAGTATTACAGCTCAGCAATATGACAAAATGTCACCCATGTATGTATGTGAGAGGAAGAAAAAATAACCATACTAAATCTTGAACTAGTACTCTGACCTAAATAGTACACCAGCTATTAGAGCAAAATATGAACAAAAGAATATTTAAGTAAGTGTGGAAGAACACAGCAGCAGAAGTGGTTTATGAAATGTTTACAGAAGTGCTAGACCAAATTGAAAATGAAGAAAGCTAAGATTTACTCTATTTTTTCTTTTGGTAAGTTCTCATTTACCTAGAGTGCCTGGAGCAAAGCATTTTATATTTCATCACTTGAGAAATTACTACATAAGTAGGAGGAGGTAAAATCAGAAAAGGACTTGGGTGGTTTTGGGGAAATAGACCCAATGGGAGATGACTGAATGGAGTCCAGAAAAGGAAGGCATCAGCTGAAGGGGGATTACAAATGCAATCCCTCAAAGCAGGAACACAGAACAGAAAAATGCTCACAGTTTTAGAGATGAGAACTTGTGATCTTGGTAGGCAGAGGCTAGTTTATTCAAACAAAGCAAAGGTTGAAATCTGAACATGATAGAGAGCTCTTTATAAACGTATCAGAGGGTTAAACAGCAAGCAAAGAATGAACATGTCTAATTTATCCATTACTATCCCAGGCTGCAGATGTTTACAGATCTTAAGAGTAAGAAGGATATTCAAAAATTGCCTTCCAAAAAAATCAAAATAACACAGGAAGCAAAACAAAACAGAATGAAACCCACATCCCTTCTCCTCCTCATTCCCCACCCCACCCCACCCCACCCCCCAAGGAGCAGTTAGATAAACTTACAAAGGGTGCTGCATGACTGTACACGGCCCAGGAGCAGCAGCAGTCTTGCACCCAAATAAGCAGGAATTTATTTTCCAGAAAGAACGCCAGAAAAACATTTATCATTTATAATGGTCATCCTTCCTCTTTCTGTGTAACTTAGGAGTTATAAACCAGGCCTATAGAAAGTGATAAATTGAATTCCTCTGCAGTAGTGAATATTTTATAAGTCTGGAAGTTTCTTACCCTGTATTGATGGAAATGATTTCTATCAGTGGATTCTTCCTAATTTTTGGCAAATCCAGTCGTGCTCCTCCCAAACGTTTCCCATTATCCTTTTTCTGACCCAGCAGTCTCACAGAATGACCTTCAAATGAAGCACAAAAACACAGTCAATACTACACCCAAGTCCCATCACATCTGCTTTGATTTGTTTTTCTTTACAAGTAGTATTTACACCTACAGATTAAAAATAAAAAGATGTAATACTTTATTCCTACCACTTGGAACAGTAAAAAAATAAAAGAAGGTAAAAGAACCCTGACAAGTAGGATAAGTCAYGTTGAAATAAACAAATTATTTCATCCAATTAGCTTTTCATACTTGCATTTTCTGGTCTGTTCAATTAAAATGATCTAAGCAGCTTCATTTTCAKATTCTCAAGTAAAGATCAAAATGGCAATATTCAAATGACCAATATGGCCGAATTAAAAGGGTTTTTTTTTTTCCAATTTGTACTCAATCCTAAATTAGTAGGTAATAAACTGCTCCTAAATATTTTTCAAAACTAATTACATGGAGAACTAACATACTTGAGTCAAGCTTATCTAACTACATTTAGTCTGAGAAAAAGTGCTCTAAGCACATCTCCCAACAACTTGCTCAGGACTAAGCAAATTTATGGTCAAGATTGGCTTCCACAGCCCAATCCGACTAAGTCTCCTGGGCAAGAACTATTAAGGTTTTCTGTTTGGGGATCAGAGGTTTGGGAGCAGAGGTGGTTTGTTCATTTGACCTCTATTCTATGATTACCTGGGATTTGAATTTGGAAGCTCCTTGCTGTCCACAAAGACATCTTTGCTGTCCTCCCATGGCACATTACACTGACAGCTCTGCTCTTTTCCCACCTAGCTTCTATTTCTGACAGATGTTGACAGGGCACTGTTGCCCGTTGAGTGTGCAGACCCACATGGAGCAGCTCCGTGAAGACCCTGCTAAATAACAAATCTATCTGCATTGGTGCCCCTAACTGAAGAGGGCTGAAATCAACGAGCAGGAACCAGGGGAAGAGAGACTGGAGCCACTCCTGTGCTCTCAGGCTGATCAAGGTGGTTACACTGACCAAGCCAGGCAGGCATTAGTGCACGCTTCTCCCACGCCGAGACCACTGCAGGTCAGAAATTAGCCTCACAACTGCTTTCCTGAAGCCAGTAATGTTCAGAGAGTAAAATACAAATACTATCACCAATTGCCTTCAACAGTAGACCAGTTACACCAATTCAAGTACTAGATTTAAAGAGCACAGACAGCAGAGTTCACTCATATTGAGAAGCAAAATGCAACAGTGAAGAATAAAATCAATTAAGCATGTATTATTGTAGGAGCTAAACGTTCCCAAATCATAAAAAATTAAAGCATTTATTTCATAAAGCAAAAATTAATGCTAGATTTATAATGGAGGTGGAAAGTCGCCACTACTTGCAGTTGAGGAAAGGGAGGAAAGTAATTATCCTCTGAAGTTAGAAATCTATTTGCTAACAACTGAAACTATAGCTGCGATCTGTCAAATATTTCCTRAAATATTTAAGACAAGAGAAAAATTGCCCTATCAAGGAAAGAGGGGGAGGAGGACCATGAAGCAGTGAAACTACGTGTAGCATAGCAAACTGAATTTCAAATTCGGAGCAACTAAAATCAATGGTCATCCAAATCTGCTAACCTAAACTACACCAGCAGCAATTTACAAACTAATTCATCCATCAAAGTCTTCCTGTTTTAATGAGACATTAATTTAAAAATAAATATATTAAAATATATTAAAATATTAAAAATAAATTTAATTCATATTCTGAATTCTTTCTGTTATATGGCAACATCAGCTACGCAACTACTTTTGGCATACCATATTTCTCAGGTTTTTTTTTTTTTTTAGGGTAAATAAAACTTCTCAATCAAAAATTTCATCACCTGAAGTAGTAAGCAAGACTGGGCTGATATCATAATGGTTAATACTTGAAAGATATGCAAGTTCAACAATAATTGAAAGACATTATTTTTGCATTTGCATTTGACAAAAGTTTCATTCCATCCTACTATAAATTTAGTAATATGCTGCTTGTGTTATTAACATCTGCTAAATTATTCATTTCTACCTTTTCAAGATGGTAACAGCAGTATCTTTGTCTCATGATAGAACCAGTTATTTTCCAATCTAATGGTTCATTGAAAAGTCAAGAGGCATGACACCATTTTATTTTATTTTTATTTTACTTCCTCATATAGTGGTTTATTTGGAAGAAAATAGTTTCTCTATTTTTTAAATCCTCAATTATCTTATTAAACTAAACCTGCATTTGGATTTATGGCTGAAAATATAGTGGAACAATTAACAGCATTCTTAAAATAAGAAGGATTAAAAATATAGCAACAAACTACCAACATTTAAAAATCATACACTTCAAATTAGGGTCAGATCATCATTCTGAAKTGTGAAAAAAAATACAACTGGTAGCATCTCACAGAACACAATCAGTGAAGCTTAACCTCCTTTGAATTTACATCCCGACAGTGAACAGCCACGTGAATTACTGTTGTCTAGTAGGAATCAAGCTCATACTTCTGCTTTTCTCATACTGGCAGCATTAACCGAAGAGGCAAACATCCTCATGGAGCTGCTGGAAAACGAGTATACTTTAGACTTCACTATTGTCTCAGTTCTGCTTGAAATTTGCCAAAGGACTAAAAACTAGTAAGGGCAGTGGGACATGGAGATCACAACAAATCAGTGAAGTAAGTACAACTTCATAATCTATGTTTCCTTAGGAAAACAGAGAGGAAAAAAATGAAAGCAAACAAGAAAACACTAAAGTAGTCTGGAAAATCTTGTTAACTGGGAGTATTTCTTCAAACCTCATAGAATTCTTYGCAACATCTTTCAGATGCTAGGCAGGTTACCACAAACRTTGGAAAAAATAACCCAMGTACACTTGCATTTAAATTATAACTCACTAGGGAGCCTAAAACCTAACCTCCTTTAACTCTAGAAGGTTTCATAATTCAGGAAAGAAACCCCATCTCTCTTGTTATCTCCCATATGCTCCGCTGTAAAGTTCCCAACTCCATCCTGCACATCACTATGTCAGCTCCCCTCGCTACCTTCAACCTGGCAGAGACTTTCCTCCTACCCCCGGGGCACAGATCCCCCCACTTGAGCTAGCACACACATCACTGCAAGGTCGAAGAATCAAATTTGGCAGCTTATTTTCGCATGAAATTTGACTAGATTTTTTCCACGTTGTTATTGATGACAAAGATGCCTGAAAAATCTGTGTAGTTCTCTAAAACTATATCCTTGTACTTTTGACTCCAAACACCGGAGGATAAAATAACAGTACTAGGAGATGAGTTTTCAAAGAAAATTTAGTGCTTCCAGAATGCAAACAACACTATATATTCAACTACAGTATTCTGTACTATAGGTGCAATAAATTAATTTTGTTTAAAAATTTAGTTACAGTACTCCTGAMCTTAAATACTTTTTCTCCTACTCAGGAGAGTCCTACAAGGACTATTTTGTTTCATTTTAAGTAATCCCTAAAGCATCTGTTTACAGTATTGTTGCTATTAATAAAACATAACTTGATAAACACTGAATCATACTTTTTCACATGCTGTAGATCTTTCCTTCCCCATACTTATTTCAAGAAAACTGAAAAATAAATATTTTGTCATCTTCAGTAGGGAAAAGGCTAACCAGCACTGATCTCACACTAACATGAAGTATAATAGATAAAGCAGTTATTTTAAATCTCATTTATGATCTCTCTTCAATGCTCAGAATTAGAAAGGGGTAGAACATTCTGATCAGCTTTCACTCTAAAGCATCGTATCTGAATAAATCTCAATCTCTCTGACCTTACTGCTTGGCTGATAACTGTAAATATACAAGTGAGGTGTTCTAAACCTAGAGGCAGTCCTTTTTAATGCTTGGTACAAAAACATTTTTGAAAACTGAGTTAACCAAAGTTCAGCTTCCATAACTAACAAGGGTTCCACTCTAGTTGGCAAATAAAAATCATTTGTTTTTGATGGCTTACGACCATGAATAAGATGACAAGATTCACCAAAGATGTGAACCCTGAAATGCAGCTTAGCGAAAAACAGGTAATGGGTTATATCTGAGAGTCTAAACACTTTCTAGTTCCTTAAGTTTCTTCTGCAATGAAGAACCTTCTTCTTCACTTGCATACAGCTTACCAGCAGATAAAATTCTATTCCAAAAATTTTTGAAAAGTTTAATTAAAGGTTTAGGTCATGCTTCAGAGCAGCTATTCACTAATTATTAGGTAATTAATGCAGATTACAATACAACAATAGTACTAACCAAGTGCAGTGAGGAAGCTCATAGAGCAGAACCACTCATAGCAAGTGTAAATGGAATCACGTTACAAATAACTCAAAATGTACTAGAGTTCTCTAATTTTCAGAGCTGACTGTTTAAGATGAACCCCACCTTAACATGCAAGTCAGCAGACGTATTAATACTACTTTGGCATTGTTAATACAGAGGGTGAGGCTGAAATGACCTTGTCAGGATATTAAATCCTACCGTTAACCTAGATAAGGGCTTTTAAATGTCAGTTTGATCAGTGTGCAAAATGAAAACATTTTAATGGCATTCATTTTCTTCCATTAAAAAGGATACAGAAAAAGTACTATAATATTAAATGGTAAGTATATATACATTTGTATTTTGTATGTATTTCAGCAGTCTGACAGAAAATATTTGAAATATAGTTATGTAAAGGAAACTGGTAACTATTTCTTTGCTTTAAGACTGAAGTAATATTAAATGTGCCGCAATCCTCAGATGCCCTAACACATAGGCCCACAGAAGTAACACATATTACAGTAAAGAGATTCAAACATTGATGGGCATTCTGCCAGTTTAATACAAGGATAAGCCAGGGAAAGCGGGTGAAGTTCACTTAGTGAACTTTAGTTATATTGAACAGCTATCTATCTGTTGCAAATAGGTATCAGACATTAATAGATCTAATATAGCTCTAAAATAGTTAGCTTCATTCAGTCCACAAGCTGGGACCCACTCAGTAGTTGCTGGGAAATGACATCTGCTTGAGAGATGGAACAGGGGATCCACTGACTGTGCATCCTCCGTCACGACAGATCCCACCAGAACAAGCCACCGAAACACATCCCCTAGTCTGGTCATGGCAATATCCTTACCTCGTAGCAGCTTTGAAGTACAGTGTAGACATCTGAAGCAGCTTAGAAACATTAGTTTAAAGAGAAATCCTCAGAGATGCAGGAAACTCCAGCCTTGGCAGCAATAACTTCTATTGTTTTCATCTTGTTCTATTATCCATTCTTTTCCTCCCCTGTTATATTACTTATAACCAGAAGTTATTCACCATTTCCTGAAAGACACTTTTTCTTCACAGCAATGCTGCCGATACACTATTCTGTACCTCCCAGCTGTCTCTCACCAACCTGCTTGATCTTTTCCTGTATCTTCAAGAAACAAGAATTAAGCACTACTTCATATACTCTCGCACACATTTCCTTCCGCCATAATTCCCTGTTAATAAATACAGAGCTTCCTTTCCTTTATGCTAACACTAGAAAAAAAGAAAAGGGCACATAGCAGCAGCGCAGCTAAGGAATGCAAAGTCATATGAACAGAAAGACAAAGGAATAAATTTTTCCAAAGAAATATTAAAGGAAGAAGCATAAGGAAGCAAACAAAAGCAGTAATAAAAGACTGAAAGATGGGAAGATCCAGTAAACTGATGAAAGGAATGAGAAGATCTATTGAAAGTAACAAAGATATTATAGAGAAGAATGCATAAGAACAACAGAGTTAAAATACAAGTGTAAAGGAAACCAGGAGGTATTACAGAACTGTAATTCTGGAATAAAGTAAGTTTTTATTTACAGAGTGGTGATGCTCTAGTTCAGCAACTACTGGCTATAAACAACCTTCTAAACAAATTACTTTGCATCTGCTCACAAAAAAAGTAGCATTGAGGATGTAGTAAGTTGCCTAACACATTGTACAGCTAACCAGGACTGTTACTCATTTTTAACCCAAACCTCTAAATGAGATTTGGAGGTGTTTTAAACCCAGGCTTGCAGGGCTAGCAGTGAATAGCTAGGCTTGGACTTCAACCCTTGGTTTACCTCCAGATGGAATCAGCCCACTTGTTGCAAGGACAGACCACAAGTTCCTCTCCCACCTCTTTGCTCTGCCTAAAGGACAAACAAGTTATCCCACAACAGACATGACTGATTACAAAGGAATCCTAGAGCTCCCCAAAACCATCACRTGCTGCCAGACACACACAAGTGCAGAAACAACAAGGATATTCATCAACTGAGGGCTTTGGTGTGTGAATGCTCCCACCCAGACCAATGCAAACCAGCCAACGACACGTTAGCTGTGTAGTGAAGACATCCCTGAGTGTCATCTGTGGGATTTGCTGTCTCTAGTAAATACAGGAAGCAGGCTCTTTAAGAAAATCAAGCCCAGATTGGATGACATATGCCCTGTTCTTGTTGAGAAACTAATTTAAGTATTTTCCTCTCCTAGATCAGCAAAGGTGGGAGTGTTGTGTAACAGTCCAACTCTTTCTTCAATCAGCACTAGTAGGAAATAGTTCAATTATAAGATAGGAAAAAAGCCAGCAATGCTGTCAGAATTGCCTCAYAAAGCTTCAGAGAAAGCCACAGATATTAATAAGCATCAGGACCATTTAATATTAGCCTGAAATAATGCACTTACTTAAGCTTTACACTTGGAACAGATCAGCATCCAACAATTCTTCTGTTTCAGAAGAATCCAGAATATGAGGACCACATGAGTGAAGACAGAGACTTGATAAAATTTGCTTTAAATAATTTCAAAATAGGATATTGAATATAGCAAGGCAGTTTGCAAACTAATAAAAAGCTTCGCAGGTAACCCAGATTGCTAAAATTCACACATCACTTTCTCTCCATCAAACATAAAATAAGTCTTTATTCTTAGTACTCCAGCAATGCGTCATTGAATAATCATAACTCCTGGGAGTACTAAAACAGGGGCATATAAGAACAAGAAAGACAGCAAAGGAACTACATATTAACAAGGAATTAACATTCATATAAAGATTCTATAGAATGAAATACAGAGAAATATTATTATTAAAGAAAAATATTTCTGATGTATCCATACTACTACTTTTCTCTCTCATAGCAAAAATGTTTGAAATGCACAGTTAAGACAGGGACCCTTTTCAGGATTCATTATCTTCATAGCTCTACTTTGAGGGAAAAAAAGTATTGTAATAATATCATGTGATGTTATTGTCTTTCTGAAAGTGACTAGAAGTTAAATCTGCCACAAGCTCAAAATGCTGGCTACAGAAACCACCAGCTCAAATGGACAATATTAAGAATCAGCTCCAGGAAGACGTCCTCTGACCCTCCTCCCCGGTTTTCCGTAAAGAAATGTATTTGATTAGGATCAAGGGCACTGCTCAAAACTTCAGGAGATTCTGAAGTGAAAAATTCCAAAGAAACAATATTTTGAGTCCTCAGGAAGGAAAATCTTAAAGGCCGAATGTCAAAGTTAGTTCCAGCAGCGCATGTAATTTGCCCAATGTTTCTGGGGTGTGTAGCTTGACTAGAATAGATTTAGCCTTACAGTGTAAAGCTGAACTGAACCTACCGCAGCACACAAAAGCAAGCTTTCACTTTAATCTTTGCTCCTTTGCTGTCTATTTGTGCTCTTTGTACAGAGAAATAAATTGCATTGATTTGAACAAGCTGCTCCACGCCGAGAGGATTTCCATAACAGGATGAAACTCAGCTGAAAGTAGCCAAATGTAACCTGGTGAGAAAAAAAGGGGATGCTGCAAGATGGTGATCCATTCCACGTGTGGAGAAGAGGACACACAGGTCTGAAAGACAAGACATCCTTTCCATGCACATTACAGGTTCACTTAGCAATGAGCAATTCTACTAAGCAATGAGTTCTGCTACTAAGGTTTTCAGTTTGTACTCTGCCCCCTACCATTGCTTGTTTCCTTCTTCTGCACTAGTTTATCCCCCATTCAGTTCTTGTAAACTATTTACAAAATAGAGTGAGCATTGAAACAGCGAGTGTTGTAACAGTTTTGTAAACAAAATCAATGCAATAACTACATCAAGAAAAATAATTAAAAAAATCCACACATAAAACTGATTGATTGGATACCAAGAACAAAACAAACAAACAAAAAATCTATAATTATTTAATCCAGGGCCAACAAGAAGGGGTAAGGGGGTGAGACTTACAGCATTACGCGCTTAACCTCAGTTATTAATACATACAAATTGGTGATTCTGGATCTTTTAAACATTCATTTGTAATTTCAATAACTCACCTTCAAGATATAATTCTATTATATGGCCTACTGAAAAAMCTGGCTTTGATTGCCCCATCTTTTTTCATCTATCAAATACAGATAACACATTACACAAATTCTGCAGATATTTCCATTACTTTTTAATAAGTTTAAAATATAGATAACGCATTACACAAATTCTGTAGGTAGTTCCACTACTTTCTAGTAATGTCAGTTTAAAAGGGCTAGTACTARCTAGAAATACAGATGTAATAGTAAAATATATAAACTCAACCATTCAGAAATGCCTCAGCTCTCCTCCCCCTCAATTTTCAGAGGATAAAGGAACAGAAACAYGGACGCAACGAGGCCGTGATCCTCCCTCTGACCCTACTCAAGCTGCATGTCAGGTACAAATAGTTTCCCAACCGTGAGCCAAATAAATACTTTTCCTTAAGCTTGACTCCTACAATTTTTCTTTTTCCTTTTGCTTCTCAMCAACTTAAGTCAAAGCTACTCTTCTCACAATCACGGAAACAGAAAAAGAGTATTTTATCCTGTAATCAGCAGACTGTAATGAAATCAAAGAACACATACAAATTCTGTTTATTATGCTGGTGCTACCACACACACACACACACACACCAACATAGTCAATCAGGTCTGAATTCTACACTTTAGCCTATATAATATAGGTACCAGTTATCTGCTCACTTTCATAAGAACTACTACTGGTATCAATGATCCATAATTAGTACCCACACGAGAACAATTTTAATAGTTGTTAAAGTTTAAACTGGGAATGGATGGGCAACTTCGGCAGACAGGTCAATGTGACTGGAAGCTAGAAAGGTTACGTGAAGTATGAAGGCTGAACCCTGAAGTAATTTCCTTTGCTTGTTTTTTTATAATCAAGTCTAATGACCCATTGTAAAACTATGTTTTGTGAAAAAGTTGGACAAAACAGACTAACTGTGGTTCCCATCAAAGAGAAACCTTCATCTTATTGGCAAATCAGACCAAAGAGCTTTCAAATTGTCTACAGGCAGTTTGCTTAATAATAGAGCATTCGTTAACTATAACCATAYTCTCTCCTAGCTTATAGATACTGCAGCTCCTCAGCAATATCTTCCTATCACACTGTGTCATCATTAGGAGTTACCAGGAGATTAAACATACAAGTGGAAATGGGGCACCCCAAGGACTTAAGACGATTTGTTCTCTCATCAACAGCACACTTCCAGTTTTATAAATCTGGGCTGGGTGCAGATGAAGCACRTATTGCCACATTGTTAAGTTAGAGCCTTCTGTGTTGAAACTATTCCATCTCAGGAAGACTTGCAGACTCTGGCTACATCCTTCTAGTTGTGACTGAGAAACCTAATTTTGGGGCTGAGAGCAAATTTACATGTCTAGCTCCYTGAAATTTAGGGCTTTCCTCATGAGGCAGTATACAGGTTTCAGATTTTGTCAATAAAAGTTATAGCACCATAACCAAAGTGCCTGAAGATACCTCTAAGTTAACATAAATCTTGGGACACAGTTATCTGCAAATATTAACCACATGACCTGCATGCACTTATGCGCACTGTTATTAAAGATCACTTTTGGAATTGATACAGTTTCAGAATTTACCCAATAATTAAGAAATTTCAAAGTTTTTAGACTCATAATACAAGTCATGGCAATTTAAAAATAATGCATCAYAGAGTCTCTTAAATACTCTAAATCTCTTTAGATTGTAGTGTGAGAAACATTTTCCATTTTTGACAGTAGATGAAAAGGTAAAGCCACATAAAAAAAGGGTTCACTGTAAAACTGAGAAAATTGAAGTGGAGAGTTGGAACAGGCAGTTAGGCTGTTTCAAACTCACAGAAATCAYTGGAAAGATCTGCTGCTTGAATCAGCAGGATAACACTGCTCTGAGGAGGGATTTCCTGCCAATGACTTGAAAACTGAAAAATAAAGCTGAAAAATAACTCTCATATTTTTGTAGAAAGAGATTTAAATAATTCCAATAGACTAATTTTCTTTGAGAGTAAATAAAGTTTCAACCAAATCCAATACAGGTAACCTGTTTCTTGAAAAATCAGCAGAACGATTAGGAAAACAAATGGGGAAGGTAGCTTAATTCTTCCAGGTTAATCTTTTCTTAAGTTGTGCACTACAAAATTCAACTGTCCAAGAAAAATCTAAGATATTTCTTAAGAAAGAAGAACATGAGGAAAGCTAGACTTAGTGTTCAGGAAACTCTGACCTGAACACTGGCAACCAGGACAATAGCGCTGAAATTTGGACAGAAAATCTAGACAACTCTKTTAGGTAGCAATCCACAGAGACAGCTGTCCTGCAGAGTACATACGCTACGCAGTTTAAATTTACTCAATTTAAACACCCAGTCTATTTTTTTTCAGCTTACAGACACACGAGTACCCCACCCKTACAATCTTTTAATTTTTAAAAAGATAAATGAAAAGTGTATCATAAAACTATGACAAAAAACAACTGAAAATTTACTAATATAAGCTGGCACTCAATTCAAAATTCTGATTTAATCCCCTGCCAGCTCTGTCCTCTAATCCATTCTAGGCTCCAAAAGCTGTAACAAATGACAGACTTAAGATGACAGAAGACTTGCTTTTCATTTAGTTTCACACACAAGACTTCAAGCTTCTACCATATATTTATTTTATGGTATAAATTATTTTTAACCAACAGTGCTGTTATTTATTAGTGTTTCACTTATGTTTGAAAGGAAGTTCCCTGTTTTCACTATGCTTCATGAAAGATTCTAAAAAACATCATATTTTTCTTTCTGCATTAGTGAAAGGTGATTCCCAAATATCTAAATTAATTCATTAACCTTTTTAAAAAATACATAATTAAAAACCATTTTGTCATTAAAATAAAAGCAAGCTTTTATCGTTGTCTGACATCTGACACCTATCAATTTGTTGATTTTATCTTGATTTAAAATTTTATTTTTATTCATTTTCTCCAATAAAACTTCAGAAATCCTAYGTTCTATTACCTTTTGAAGAAATCCTGAAGAAACTGGCAATATGTATGGAATTCAGCAGCCCACTTACTCCTTTTTATTCAAATCACTTACAGTCACTAGAAAGGAACTAAAATCTCTCCCAAAATTCATGCTTTTTAAAAAGTTTGAATAAACATTTAAAAATACGTTATTTTCCAGCATTGCATCGGAATGTAAAATACAACCTTAAAAATCAATTAAATGAAAAACATTGCTTCTACAATTAGTACTAAATTGTTTGCCTTCTTTCCAGTCACACAATATTCAATAGCAATACCCAGAATAACTGTCTAACCAAAAAACAGTAATGCTCTGAGTCAGTGTAACAACTACAAAGCCCATTTCTATAAAGGGAGGGCATGCTGACCCAGGTTACCATCTTACTCTCTTAAAAATAACTAAAATGCATAAAAATGAGATAATGATTTGAAATAYTGTCCTGTTGTAAAAATCTTTATGCACCCCATCTCCAGCACATTGCTGCAAACACTGTGACGTTTCTGGGGTGATAGTTTGGCTCATTCAATAACAAAGATGAATGTTTCTTCCTTATTCATATAGTTCAGTAGGTTGTAGGCAGAAAAAACCCACAAGAATGAAGTTGCCATTAAAATTTTCATCTCTTCAGACTCAATTCCACCTTACTGATTCCCATTAGACAGTAGTCTCCTTCATGGGATTGTTCTAATAATCTTAGAAACACTCTAGTGGTCARATAAGGCTCAAATAAGTATGTCAACATCAGTGGAATTAAATCACAAATGAAGATGTGAATCAGAATAAATAATGGCAGMAAGTTCTGCTTTTTTTTTTCTTTTTTTCTTTTCTTTTTTTTTTTTTAAGAAATCAGCAGTCTCTTTTTCTAAACATCACTTTCTTGTACYAAGAAAATCACAGCACTCAGAGTAATACAAAGTCTCATAAAAGCAGTCAAACTGCAATCTGTAGAAGCCTTACACTGTACTACACAGTTTGATAGCAGCTTTTTTCCACCTAGTACCGTTCCTACATTTTCATGCTGTACTTCAAAGACATCATAMTCTAACATTAAAGTTAGAGGCAGGATCTCGTGGACCAGGCACTTCTTTATATTGAAAGTGYAGCCTATTAAACTAAACCTTGTAATCTGAGGCTTCACGGAACAGTAATTTTTATGGCCTGATAAGTAATGGAGACAAACTTAGGTAACCCAGAAAGAACCAGACAAATATATTTATTTAACAGTAAATGTTTACTAGTCACACTGAAGAAACAATCCTGCCTTTGCCCCACTGCATTGGAAAGTACTGTGCACATACGCACACACGAACACAGCAAGAGAGAACAAGGAACATAGTCACAAGAGAGCATTAAGCCAGTGGATAATTTATTTGTCATGTTGAGGAAAGCTTAGGAAAGTGAGCCAAAACATCTGGAAACAAGAAAACAGGAGGGCTAAACATAAGAAAATGGAGCTAGAGCACTGAGTCAATATAGAGCAGAATTTTAACCAATACATCTAACACTGATGCAGCTGATCTTTTCCCTATGAAGCCAACAGTTCCCAGAGCTCCTGCTAGAGAAGAGCTTGGGAATCATTCCTTATACCAAGCACACCTGGCAAATTATGGCATTGCTTAAACATATAGCTATAGGAGTAAACACAGATTAACTGATTAAAAATATAACTACTTCTGCTAGAAAATGCTAACAACTTTCAAGCTAGCTGCAATTATTTCCAGTGTAATGCTTACCTTTAATAGTTTCCTCCACAACTTCTACTACACGATCTATTTGCTGAACCTAAAAAAAGTCAGAAGGTCAATAACTAAGCAGTCAATAACTGGACATATTTTATACAGCTCTTCCTTCAAAAGCATGTCTTTCAGGATTAAAGGGAAGTGAGGGGGTTGGGGCTCTATTTTCAGCCTGTTTTCTGTGCATCTTGGTAGATGTGCATCTGGCAGATGCATCTTGGCATCTGTCAGAGGCCCTGTAGTAACTTTAAAACTCACAATCTAACTTCACAATCAAATTTTGTCCTCAAAAATAGTAAGTTCTCGTAAGTTTGGTAAAAATCATCAACTACAAAGCCCTATTAGGGTTGTCAGTGAGCGAAAGGCAGAGAGAGCGGAGGCCTCCGCTGCTGCAAGCCGAGTGCTTTGTGGCTGTGGGGCAGCGGTCACCCGGGCAGGCCACACGTGTGGCTCAAAGGCCACAGCATGAGCCGCCTCCTCCTCCTYCTCTTCCTCCCCGCAGCYGCCAGGCCCCAGCAGCCGAGCGTGCAAGGAGCTGAAGGTGCAGYAAGGGCTGATACCAGATGAGCAGGGTACGGAGAGGAAGCGAGAAATATTGCAGTCAAGATCAAGTTTAGGGGGATAAGACACTGCCCTGAAGTTACAGCAGGCAGTTTTTTCAAATGGAAGGAAGATCYCTGACATTCTTCCACAAAAGCCAGAATAATATTTGATGATCATTGCATAGCATCTCTAAGGATGAAGAGAAATTTCTGTTTTGGTGTCTTATTTGCCTATATTTACTCATAACATGATGAATAGTTCAATTATTTCTTATTAGATATTTATTCATTTTAAAATGATGAATAATATACTATACAGTGTTTAACATTACATTAAATAGAAAGAATCCACATTCAGACTGTRAAATTCAACAACAAATTCTTAAAGTTGATGTTCTTCCTACAACACTCATTCAAATAGCATATTCTATGTGCTGTTTGCTATATACGCACATATATGTCTTCATATAATGCAGGAAAACAAAATACAGAAAACATACATTGCATATTTAACAATTAATAATTAACAAGTTAACAATTACTCCACAATTTGCCTTTCAGACACCGACTGTCTAAGATGCATATTCTCTTGGCAGCCAATTCCTTGGCAGTTTTTTCTTTGTTCTGTTTCAGAAACAAACACAAAAGCACAAGTTGTACAGGCTGCAAGAGCAGAACCTGGTCTGCAACTAAGTAGCTTGTAACTTGAATCACTTGCATCAGAGCTATTAAGCCTCTGTGCCCTTAAACCACTGTGTTTGTCATTTCCTGTAAACAAATGTCTGCGCAGTCATCTGTACTTCACGTTCATTTTCCAATCAATCTAATAGCAATTAAAAAAAATTCATCTGTAGTTGGTGTCTAATCTAGAGCTCCTCATTAAAGTCTGTTACTGTCTGTTYATCTTGTCTAGGTGGTTAGATCGAGTCCATGTAACCTCTGCATTGAAAAAAAAATTTTTTTTTGAACACAATCATTTCCAAACACAAATCTCTGCTACTTCATATCTCTGCATATAGAATATTATAACTATGAACTCTAGAAATTCAGTTATTCAAAGTATCACTAAGGTTGACATTTTARTAATTTTATAAAAGAAGAGATAAATATTTAAATTCTTTTCTGGGATAAAAGCAAGTGCATATATGTYTGTATAGCAAGCTATTCATGTAAATAAAGCATACATTCATAGGAACACATGCAAATTACCCAGGAGACTTATAGATGGCCCTCCTATTTAATTAAAAATTTTCTAATTTAAAAAAAAAACGTAACTTGAATGCAGAAATATAGGCATTTATAACTGCAAACAGACATGGAACACAGTCTGTGCCAAATAYATTGCCTAAAATACTGGTGCAACTTATCTCAGTATTAAACTTAAGTTCATAATAATTTAAAAACAAAAGAAACCTGTTTGCTTTTAACTTGAACGAACTATGATTATTTCCTGCATTTCAAATCTATGGATTTTTTGCATAGCTCTGAATCTCCTATTAAATAAAGAAACAGGAAAAACAAACAAACAACAGTATATATTTTCGTCTTACTGGATAAATATTTCTGAATCTGTCTGTCAAGATGATGCTTGRTGTAAGTAATTAAAATTGAACTGCCCAGAGAGGATAAGAACTGTAACTACGACAGAGGCTAAGAATGGATATTTATTCTATTTTATATGTTATTAACCATAATTAAGTATTTTTGATTTGAAATTAATGGAAATTGTTTGGCTAAAGTCCCAACTGTTGAAGAAGAAAATACTGAATGCTTCCAATTTTCAATTATGAAAGTAATAACATATAAGCAAATCTGAGCTGACTCTGAAATAAGAGAAGGGAAGGGTTATTGGGATTCTTATTCGTGAGAAAAGGAAAACAGTAAAGAAAAAAAATAARAAGGAAAAATCAAAGTCCTGGTATTTAAATTTTCTTGGCTATACTGAGCCCTGCAGGACTCCTTTCATCTCTGGTTACAAATTATTCTGCCTAGAAGTGGTGTTAAAGACAGTCATAAACCTTTTTGAGCAAAGACTCAATATCATCAACAAATACTCAGAAGCCCACGAAGCATGGAGATTTGAAGTTCTTACTGGTGTACAAAGAGAAAAGATACCACTCCTCATCATTTTTTTGCAGTCATTCTGAAATAAGCTGAATCTTCAGGACTGACAGCAAGTGTATTTACTACTAGATGTACTTGACGCACTATACTTCGCTTTATTGGTTTTATGTGATCTTGTTTGCTAGTATAAACATGCACATGGTAGACTTGCTGCCCACTACAAATGGTTCTCCATTAGGTCTTGGWTAGAGCAAAAGCTAAGGGCAGACTGAAGCAGGAAGCTTAGCACGAAAGTGACAGGAGAAGCAAGGGATGAGGACAGAATTACAGCACAGCACTAAGCCTGAGTTGAAACAAAGACCAGGAAAAACCTTTACAAATGTTCTTGCTGTGATCACAGCTGGGCCTAAGTACTACTCAGAGGTCCTTCTCTTATAAGCAAAAGGGAGGCATGAGGTGATCTGTGCTGGGGCTGAAGCCATTGGTCACCCCTGCACGTACAAGTCACTCACATTTTGCCCCACTGGACCCCCAGTGCACCTCAGCATCCCCTAGGGGACACGAGGGCTGAGGTCGCTGCCTGAGCCCAGTTACAAAAGCCACAGGAGCAGGAAGAGTATACAGATGGATGCGTTGTCATTCATCATCAACACAGAAAGACTCCCAGTTCCCTTTACAGTGTTATCATCACATTCAGCAAATGACTTCTAGATGTAAACAGCCCACAGACATGCCCGTAATGTGGTATGTCTGCAGTCTCACACTAGGTGGCTTGCGAATGGAGACAGACATGCATGTGAAGGTGGTCACACCAAGTTCTTCCCAGTGCTCAGACATGACCCGAGTTATCTCAGAAGCAGAGCCAGCGTCCTGAAACCCTTCTGCACAAGCAAAACCCTGGATGGAAGAAAAAAAACCTTTAACATTCAGAGTTTATAGGGACTCTCTTATGTGAGAGGTTGCAAATTTACTCCGAGATTTTTGCACCCCATGGGACTCAGTAAGCCTCAAAACACTTCAGAAACTATCCAGAAAAAATATTTAGGAACTTATACGAGTAAGTTCTTTCTAAGTGTCTCCCTGGGGAAGTGCCAAGGCCTCTGGAAATTCTGTCTACATCTGGGAAGACAAAATGGTAGAAACTTGTAGTAGAGTTATTGCTGATCCAAAGTGAAATATGGTATTTTATAGTAGTTTTGTGTGTCCGTTGAAGTATGGACAGAAGTGTTTTGCAGGTCAAGAGATTTCAGCCAATCTCTTCCTGAAGCAATAGGTGTAGATGTCCCATGGAATCAAAGATAGATAATGAGAAGTGTTAAACTTCAGAAAAAGTTAATTATTAATTCTTTTTAATGAAGATATACAATGACCTAATGGTMTTTTCTAAAGAAGCCTATGCTTCTCTCTGTGGCTGCAACCATGATAAGAAAATAGAGGGTGGCTGTGAAACAAGCAGTTCATCAGCATCCAGTACTTCTGAAGAAACACGCTATCTTTTAATGGAGCTTGCTAATGGGCCATCTAAAGCATCACAGAAAGGCTGTTTGGCTCAAGCGGAACCACTAAATGCTTTGAAGGGCTGGCTTAACTATGCAAGAGGCGGGAATGCATAAGGCTTCCTGGCAGCCTACATGATGAAAAAAAAAGGTATGAGTTTTCTCTCCTCTTAACACAATTTAGAGATAATATTAGATGGAGTCAGCTGCAGAAAGCATATTTACACCAGAGGCACCTTGTCCTTTACCAGCTGTTGAGGTGCTCACGCTTTTTGGAATTATGCCACTGCATGTTACACAATGACTCTATTCTCGTCCCATTTGGAGAGGATTAAGTCCTACAAAGTGAGCAATTCAATTCCTTCAGAAAAATATCTGCTTGTGTTGTAACTTGAAGTTTCTCTGTTTGAGAAGAGAATGCCTATCAGGTGAAAAAGAAGTAACTACTGTAGAAGTTCGAAAGCATCTTGACATTCAAGTAAGTAGTTCGTCTCAAATTAGCTTTATATTCTCATTATAGCTATACATCAGCCTGTGAATATAGAACGTACATTTACGTTACACTATCTGATGCCTCCAAATCACAAGGTTAAAGAACAATTACTGAATCTGATGTGTCATTTCTTGAAAATGGTTGCAAAGGTTGCAGATCACTAGGCTGAAAAAYCTTGTTTCTACCACAGACACTGGGATTAACCCAGTAAAATCTGCAACCAGAGAAAAATCATGAGCTCTCTGACACTTGCCATCAGTGACTGTCTTTTKGTTGACAAATTTGTGGTTTCATGCTCTGAGGAGTCTCAGCTTTCACAAGTATTGACAAAGTTACCACAGCTAGTTAGAAATGGCAGCTATAACTCTTTACAAACGATCTTCTTGGGGTCTTCCCCCTGAAGTGAATGCAGTTTCTCAGAGCCTGCTTCCCTTCTGCATGAAAAGAAAAAGTCTTTCTACCATGGAAGATRTGAAGACAGAATTCATTAAAGCTTTTTTGATTTTGATAGGACAGCTTACAACTCTCTCTAGAAAATAGACCTGGAGTTTGCACCAATGGCCCTTCTTCCTGGCACCGCTACTGAATGTCTTAGAGATACAAATTTCTCCGGAATAACATAAGCAATGAGAAAGCTTAAACGTTGCAAAGCGACTATCAGCAAAAGTTCTTGAAGCCAGCGACGGACTCAGTGGCATTAGAAGACAGAAAAGACTAGAAATATTGAAGATGTAAAAGTTTAAGAATGAAGAAACTGAAAAACCGAATATACAAGCCAGAGAAAGACCTAACTGAGGGCAGGGCATACAGGATACAGCAAAGGTACAATAACCTGCACAACTGGAGGCTGCTACCAAAGCAAAAGCAGTGTGGACTTAGCTGCTTGTGAATACTCAGACYGTGAAGGTACATATACATATTTAACTACTTGAAGCACACAAAAAACACACAACCCTATCTTTAATTTCCATTCATAGACATAAGAAATAAATCAGTTGCCTCATACTCAAAATAAGTTTAGGTAAAACATTTCAAATCCTGTTCACCAATTCTGTTTCAATCCGTCTCTTTTAGAGATCTCAGTTGGATGCCAGATATTAAAAGTCTGTTCAGCATCTCCTCCCTCTAAAGTCAGTAAAAGGGAGATACACAACTTCAAAACCCAGATCAAACCTTCTAAAATCTAAATGATCTTTGAGATAACTATCTTCATTGACCATAAAGAGAGCTGAGCAACACAGGCTCTTAAATTACAACACCTTAGTTAGGCAGCATAAATCCAGACCTTTATACAACTTTTCAAAGGCATGTGACCAGATGCTTTTATTTCAGTGGRATGACATCTATGTTTAAAATCTTTGCTGAATTAGAATAATAGTGACATGGTAATGGACAAAATCCTGACTGAAGAAGGTACCCTGACAGCAGACTGTGCARAGACATTAAACGGAAGAAAACTACCCCAGAAAACATGTGAAAAGTTGGCTATTACTGCTACTCTGACATAGTGTAAATACAACATTAATCCAAGGTAATTTTTAAACCTTTTGATTCATAGGACAACATGCATCTGCTGTAGAAAGGAACAGCTTCTATTTACACACCAAACTTCCATTTGAAAGCTGGTACTTAACTGCAATCTCTTCCTGAATTCCCAGGCTCAGGAATCACATCTGAATAAATAGTAACAGTAAGGTAAAAGCCAAAGCCAATCAGTTGTGTAGTACTGATTGAACTAGAACTGAGCTAGAACTTTGACCAATTTCTTGGCCATAAATTACAGAAGAACTGTCTGCATCTGCTCCCTAGGCTTTCAGCAAATCTTCTGAGAAGTCCTGTCATTTCAAATTATTCAATATAAAATTCTATCAACTTTCTTTTTCATGAAATATACATTGGACATTAGTATTTATACAAGACTTAATTTTTAAGGGCAACAGAGGTTTGCAATCATTAATGCAGTTTAGCCTTACAAACACCTCAAGGTAGGTAGGTATTATTCCTGTTTTGCAAATGTCATTGAAATTGTATGACTTGAACAGTTTTAAAAGACATCAAAAACATAACATAAYGCATTATCTTGATTTAGAACACTTACAGTAGGAATGTACATGCATTTAGCATTTTGATTTTAATTGACAATACCTCTATTGAAACAATTCACTGAGTACAGCTTTACAAATAGAGAACTAAGGCACATTAAAACACTAGTCTATACTAGTTTTTGTACAACTGGAAAAGCCAAGTGCCTTGTTTTTTTTTTCCTCAATGTACTTAGTATTTTATACCAAGCTACCCATCTTATAGCAGTGCTGGCAGTGAAGTGCATTGCTAGTGGGAGTGTTCAACACTTCCGCAAATCACATTCCAGAAGTTCAAAGTAGATATTTAAACACAAAAAGTATCTAAAACCTTGTCTTAGAGTAGACCAGGTATAGAAAAGGATTATTAGGAGTTATAGGGAATACAAGGAGCCCCTGCACAGACATTTACGTGATTGTAGTATGTTTCTGCAGGAAGCAAGAGCCTGCAGTAGATCAGAGCTGCACATTCCAACTGTGTGTGGCAGTAAAGGTGGGATTAAGGGGCTGGTAAACCAGATACACTTTGTGTAGACAAGAGAATGGGGTGCAACTCTTGCGTTTGGAAATGGGTTTATGGTAGACAACTGTCAAAGAAACAAAATAGCTCATCCCACTGCAACCACTCAACATATCACTGGACCAGGTCTAATTGCCCTCTGTATGCAATTTTGAATTAGAAAACACTACAGCTACCTACACCCATTGAGGAATCCCTGAATTTAATCTAATTATTAAACCTTTCACTCCCTTCTCTCCTTCTCTTCCTTTCTCCTGCCTCTCCATCCCCTGGTCTCCCAAAATAATTAGCCTAGACAAAGATTTATGGTCTTCTTTTGAGCAACTTCAAATGAAAAGCGAGGAGCAACTCTTAACTGTGGACATTGATATTTCTCTTTGCAATACCACATGTGCTCAAGTTTGAAATGGGTGCTCTGCACAAAAATGAAAAAGAGTAATTTATGGAAACCACCTGTGTATAAATGGCTGTGAATCTATATTATGCACTACAACATATTTTGGGTACGCTTCATATTCTATCAAAACTGTGTTTGACTGACACATGCAGAAAAATTCTGACTACTGCTCCTATATTTGCATTGTWTAACATGGCCTTGTTTACCACAAATAAAACTGACTCCCATAAAAAGAAAATATGTAACTTTACAATACACTTGAAATATTTCTGAAACTATACAGATCTTCAAAGTATTCTGTTTCAAACCCTGCAAGGACAGGCTCCCACTCCATTTATTTTAGCTTCTGTTCATTACCCTGGAGAACTGCTAGCAGATGCTCTAGTGTGATGAAGGTTTGCTGGGTTTGTTATGTAGAAAAAGGGAAAGAAGGATGARAACAGCAGCAGCAGAATCTGGATTTCACCATCAGGTATGCCCCTTGGCCCTCCTTGGTTAGCTGCCCCTTCCAGAGCTARCAGCTCTAACCTGCCAGCTAAGTATCTAAACTCCACATGCTCTAAGTTTATTCCTGCCAAAAGCTTTCCCATTCCCTGGAAACAGTTCCTTTATCTATGCTGTGTTATGTTATGGCTTGCTTTATAAACAGCCTATGTCAACAATGTTGACAAACAAACCAACATTGTTTTAAAAAAGGTGATAATAGCTTTAAAGAAACAGAAAAGCACAGTGGAATCACAAATGACAAATCTCTACTTGAGAGAGATGAAGTTGCCCTTTCCTTCTTTTTCCCCAAATACAACAATGCAAGTTCAGTACTGCCCTTTCAAATACAGAGCAAAACACAAAATTCAGAGCAAAACAAGCCCTCCGCTTCTAAAGCTTCACTGGTGGTTCCATTGCAACTTCCTCCTCCGTCACATCCAGATGAGCAGGAGCACTCTGACACAGTCTGGCATTATAAAGCCATCACAAATGGTTATAACTGTTAGCAATAGTAAATAACTACATTCTCAAGCAACACTGTTTTTGGGGGGGGGGGGGGGGGAAAAAAAAAAAAAAAAAATTAAAAAAAAAAAAAAAAAAAAAAAAATTAATTAATAAGGAAAAAAAAAAAAAAAAAAAAAAAAAAAGAAAAGAAAAAAAAAGACCAACCTGGTGGTAAAGCAAGATTTCCACAACTGTTGTCTTTAATGTTTACAATTTTACAGCTTAATCAGTATCCAGCTGCCAAGAGAACATTTCCTCTTTCCCAGTTCCGTCAAAATTGCCTTTCAAAAATATTTTAAGATATTAACTCTTCTTTAAAAAATAATCAACCCTCTCACACACACTCGTTGTAAAATGAGAATAAAATCTTACATATACAAACTGGAAATGCAGGCAATATCTGCTCCCAGCTTTCCCTTTGTTAACAGTTGTGCCTAAAGATCAAGACCTTTTTGAGCCTAAACATCCTTTCCCTAAAGCATAGTACGTTTTATAACCATAAAAATGGCAGTTAGCAGACAGTATGTTTATCAGGAAGATAAATGTTTCAATGTTTTCAAGTCCAAATCACAGTACTTGCATTAGTGGTCTTACTAAATGCCAAACAGAAATCTGTCAGTTACAAATTCAAAATTGCAATATTTTCATTAGTCACTGATTTCAAAAATCAAAATTAGGATGGAGAGGTTAATTTGGAGGATGGAGAGGTTAATTGTTCCCCTACCCTCCATGTTTTCCTTTTAGGTAACATAAAGGAAACCTAAAAGGAAAACATGGAGGGTAGGGGAACAAACAAACTTTGGGTTCCCCAAGTTTCTGAAGTTGGATTCTCCAAAAATGAAACATYTAATCACGGTCACAGTCAAAGGATAACCACGTAATATACTTTCTACCTCTGTCTTCACATATATAAGATAACTTTATAGTCACTATATTGAACAATTACAGCTTATATACCTGTGCTGCTTCTCAGCCAATTCACCATTTATTTCTTGTTTTTCCTATCCTGCCATGTCAATTAAGTTGCATTTAGTTAGTTGGAGTCTTAGAGATTACAGAGTAGTAAAATTCCCTCTCACATGTTTGTATAAAATAAGACTATGTAATGGAATGGAAAATTTGTTTCTTCCACCAAACTGCAGCTTACAAGACCTTGTTGTCTACACAGAGTAATGTCACATTTTACAGACCCTGAATATCATTTATGAGCACTGAGTTCATTTATAAGCATTAACATGTAGCTGAGAATCACAGTTGAGGAGAAAAAGATTTTGGAAGACAAAACACTGTCAGCACTAATCAGACAGACTACTAAACATTACAGAACCTATCTTTACAAAGAACTCCCATAAATCTTCTACGTAATTCCAAACAAAGTATGGCTTTGCTTTAACTGCATCATATATGCAATTCTTCTAAACACGATAAAAGCTTCAGGTGTTTTTTGTTGTTCCTTTCAAATCTTAGTTTTGATCCTAATTCAGAGTGCAGCGAAGACATGTTGACTTCTCTATGTTTTTAATGTCACAAAGATGCTGGACAATCACCTGCTCCGACTTGCACAATACAAGACAACTTCACCCTGTGATTCACACACATTGAATCCAACAATAGTGTTTCAACTAAAACGTGCCTTTTACAAATTCATCCAGTTTCAACCTAAAGGCTTAAACGATGAAGAATCTTTGTTAGCTTATGCTGGGACACTGTGTCCCAGATTTTCATTACAACTTTACAAAGCTGATTCAATTTTTACTGTGTTRCTTCATCCCAAAGGATCCTGAAAGCACTTTATTTGCTGAATTATGCCAAAAGCTCTCTGGCTACACTCAAGGTGAAGCTTGGTAACTGCTTAACAGTTCATTYTCAGACAAATTAACTCTTAGGCTGCCTCAAATTTCAACAAAATAATCACCCCCATTTGCCATTCTGCTTAATAGCATGAGCTAAAAAATAAGCTCTCAGTTGTACTTGTGTAATTTATATGCTCCAATCTTACGTTTCTTTCACCAAATTTAACGAAGCATTTATTCCTTTGTTTTAATGCAATTAACGGTGATATAGTGTGCAGTAATGGATATCTTCACCCTCCTGGCTACACAGAGCACTGAAGCTCACATCTGCCCATAGTATCCCATTCCTTCCCACCTCAACCCACAACTAAGAAGGCTTTAAGTGCAGTGTAACACAAGACTAACAGAAGTATCAAACTATCCACTCCTCCTTGCAAGAGAAAGGCAGCAAAGTCTACCTATCAACATTGAAAACTCTATGAAAATTTTGATTTCTGAGCACGATATTTTTTCCTGAACTCAAGATCCTCTTTTCAAACATTATACAGCTTTCTAATTGATCAAGATACATACCCCTATTATACTAAGGCCTTTCAGATAGTCCTGACGAGGTTGGGCTTGTGGAACACAGCCTGCTACAACCACCTTCTTGTTACCTTCTTGGGCTTTCCTAAAAATAAAAATTAAAAAAAAGGATCATTTTCTATTTCAGGGTAGCCATATTACACATGTTACATTCCAAAATCAAAATCAATTTGTACATGTTTGAACTTCAGAAACAAAGTAATCCAATACAAAAAAAAACTACACAACTATCAGAACATGGCAYACACGGCACAGTTTCTAGAATACCTAAAGTGAGCATTACCATTGTGCATCTTGGACAAAAGCACAACCTTGAAAGCCTGATCAAATTCAGTCAATCTTTGTCACAGTGACGGCAGAGAAACTGGGTATTCAGATTCTGAGAGAATCAGAGGACACAGATTTTAAGACTCCAGAGAAGTCATACAGAATATAAGGCATGTCCTATGCAAATAGGAACCACTAGCTCCAAACATAAGCATTTATTTAATATCAGTCAGAAATAATCAATTATATCCGTTGCTCAAATTTTTATTAATAAAAATGGATTGAACCTTTTCAAGCTTGAACTGTTTGCCTTTGGTAGATAAATATTTATGCAAGTATTAACTTACCTAAGTCCTTAGCTTTGATACTAAAACTCTAACATTACCAAAACATTAAGATTAAATAGTTAATACCACTCATTTTCTTAGCAATACTTTGACTCACTTTAAATTTAATACTGAATATAAAGCCATCTCTTAACTACAGAAAGCACTGAAGAAAAGTTATCAGCTGCATATAAAACAGTATTAAAAAAATAAACAAAAATGGGATGCAAAGCCCGTTTATGTTCATTTAATTCTGAAGATCAACAATTAACATATTAAACCAATGAATTACTACATGATAACATGCAGAACAATAAAAAAAGGACTGAACAATTTTAGCAGATTTGATAGGTCTCTCACGGTAGGTGTTGCTCTAAGAGATGCCTTGCACTTTTGCAGGCTAAATCACAACCTCCTTGTAGACTTCTGTCAAACTGGAATCCTGTAAATCTTTTCTTTCCCCCCACAACACATAGCTTCCTGAAGTGTCTGTTATGTTAGCATAGGATAGTCACAAGGTATCTTCAGAAAGGTTCTCTTATCCAAAATACATAATTGCTTATACAGTTGTTCACTCTTTGGTTTGCTTGAGCTGCCTCCAAGCTGAATGCATCAGAGAAAGTGATGTTCAACATGCACCACAAGGATGCTGCACCAAATAATATAGTAATCTCCAGGTGATACAAATTTATTGAAGGAAAATCTTGTAAAGTCTGTCAGGTACTACAAGCAGTTCCCCTGTTCACTCAAAATTTTCACTTTGTAATGATGAAAGAGAAATTTGTTTAAAAATTACACTGGAAATTAAAGGACAATTTGATTTATCTTTCAAATAACACAGGAATTATAGCAGTAAAGGAGATCACAGGCCATTTTCCCAAATTTCTTGTGCTGGTTACTGCATGAGGTATTTTGAAGGAACAGATTAAATATCCTATACACAGGCATGTGTGAAGTAACAGGAAAATGCATTATGTTCCTTACATCATAATCTAAATGCACTAAGTATCTCCATAAAGTTTTTAATTTTCTTTTGGTGGGAATTTCAGGAAGTCTTCAGGCTTTCATCCTACAGAGCCTCACTGGCCCTCTACTTGCAGGCTAAGGTACAGAATATACACACAAATTCTTTCATCTTTTCCTTAATAAAATTGCTATGAACAAAGAACTATGATGAAACAATTTAATATATTTCTTCAGCATGGCATGAAGTCTGSAACACATTTGTAGAATCAGCAATCCTTCTTTTCTTTCAGTGGTAAATACTTCAGGTTTTTGCAAAATTACAGTAGAGGTCACCTATTTCTCCATACCCAAGTTAGAAAATCTATCTATTTTATACTTTTCCTAACAGTATCACACACTGCCGCATGACACTCCACTAACTCAAAGCATAAAAAGCGCTACCTACATTGTTTAACAGACTCAAACTAATGCCTCAAGGCAAGACAGAAAGACCTGTCTCCAGCAAGCAAAGCACACGTCCCTAGGCAACTGCGCATCTGGTATAATCTGCTGTGAGCAGCAGCCTTCTCCATCTACTTGAAAACCTGCAAGAACTGCAGAGGAAAAAGCTTTAATAAAAGTCTTCTTAACTGAGGAAAAAAAAATAAACAAAGTTTCCCTTGACACATTAAATGGCATTTTAATGTTATTTCATAGCTTTAACATTTTGCCAGATCTTCTGGGACTATAACTGGAGCTACTGGAAAAAAAGTTAAACTGAATATTCTTCCTAATAAGCATTGACTTCATTTAACTTTTTAATGTTGTACAGGTCTCTACAGAATAAAGAATTTTGTACACTGAGTTTCTTTGCTTTACAGACTAATTAAGGAGAAATGTTCAATCATGGTTGATTTTTATTAGCATCCATAATATAGTGTACAGTCCATGAAACCTACCATAAATGAAAAATCATTGCAAGGAAATTATATTTTTTTGCCTCATTTTTTTTCCAAGAAACTGATTCTGAAAATATGCACTACAGTATTATATTGTTACCTCCTTTTAGTATTGTTTAACGAGCCTTGCTCAGATTAACAAAAGCCTATAAAAATTATTCTTCAGAAACCTAGTTAGCACAGCAACTGTATTAGAAAAGCTTTTATCCTTCAAAACCATGAATAGTTATGAGAATAATACCTCATGGAAACTAACAGTGCCATGAATAAATACATCCTCCTTTATATTTTTCAAAKGCATGAAGTTGCATTACCTTGAACTTTCATTTTAACTGCATCATGACACTTTTTCTCAAAATACACTCCTTTCTAAAAATGACTTGCAAGATATATATCTGAACAGCAATTTAATTAGAGCAATTCTCTTTTAAAGAAAAGAAATCGTCAAGCTACTTCCAAAGTAATGGAAAGTAACAATAATAAGAGGTACTTTACACAGAAGGACTTTGTACAGACATCAGAAGCAAGACCATATACGCTGCATATATTGCACTTAATATTTTCAACATATTCTGCTTTTTACAATTCAAACTCAAYGATACAACTAGGATGGGAACAAACTTTTGCCTTGCTTACCATGGCTTCTATTTGTGTTATTAACAACCTGCCCATATTGGAATATTCTCATAATTTTATTTATTTATTTTTATTCTCATTATTCTATGCAACTATTTTTGTATAATTCCTTTAAAAAAATTAAGCTCCAAGAAGATCTGTTCAATAAAGATGACAAGGATAAAGTGTTCCCCATGCCCCTCAAAAGCCTCCCACAACTGGCTGTTACATCACTACTGTAGATACAACAGCCCTGCTGGATACGATATATGGTAGCTGCTGCAGGGAGCTGTTGTATGACTTTTTCAAGATKCATTCTGCTACTCAGGTAGAATCACCACAAAAAAGAATTGGGGA
>NW_028186435.1:4131694-4181390 GCF_003343005.1 Rhea americana
AAAAAAAAAAAAAAAAAAAAAAAAAAAAAAGAAGGAGGAGCAGAGAAGATAAGCTAAGCTCAGTGGAAGGGAAACCTGTGACATCGGAAGTGATCGGTAGCAAACTTTTGCAGAGAGAACAGTCAAGAGGAGCCACATCATTACTGCTCCCCTGCTCCTTCCCCTTGGCGTAAGTAGGGTTGTCTACTGCAATTTATAGGCCATCCTAAGCAAGTGATTTTTAGCTTTCAAGGAGCCATCGTTACCACTTACCAACATATCCCACACGCACAGGAATGCACGGCAGACATTTGAAATCCAAAGCAGTCTGTTATGCACAGAGCAAAAATGGCAAACTACATACTGTTTCAGCCTGAAATGAGTTATCTCTAACCAAGTATCACATCTCTAATACTAGGTATATGAAACCAAGTACTACCCTGTCTTGTACCTTATGAATGTTAGTTATTGTTCCTGGGCCATTAATAAAGTAACAGGACTTAACTATCTCTACACAACACAAACTAGAAACAGCGTGAATACAGAATCAAATAAAAACCAAACCTTCTCTCTCCCAAAATCCACTTTTGGTAAAATTAAATAACAAACATGATGTACAATGAGCAGACGGCAACTTGCCGCAGAAGTACTAAGTACCAGTCAAAAACAATTAAGAGWAGAAGTGAGAGGGGAAATTTCAGCAAAAGAAAAACAGGGTTTTGCAGTGAACTCATTAAGTTTGTTCACTGATGGTAGTTATAAAATATTCATCAAACAATAACAGCAGAAACAATTTCCAGTGATAACAAAGATAATTCCTTCATCTTTTATCTAAGAAGAAATCAGAAAGGAAGCAACTCAAACTAAATCCTAGCTAGGAAGATGGCAACTGACTCTACCACAGACATGTTTGTGTCAGTGAACTATTTCTATAAAACACAGTGCCCCCACCACACACACACTCATTACTCTACCTGCACAAATACAGCTGCTTTATTTAACAACACATGTTAAAATGAAAATTGTGCAATGCACTATATAGTTCATACGTCATTCTCATGACCTACTGTTACACAAAAAAGAGCACCTCTTACCAAGCATTTTAGAAAGTTGTGAAGCCATAAATTAACTAGAAGTTTGTGTCTAGACACCCCCTAAGAACCATCAGTATACATGACAAAGTTTTGCTAAGGCAGCTCTGCATGTCTGCAATATAATCTGGGTATATAACAAGATCAGTCTGCCAAAGGCTATGAAAAGTAAAGCTGTGGGGAACACTACTTCCCAGGCTGTAAAAATAATGTTGTGATGTCTCTGGAGGAAAAACAAATGCTATTTGGCTAAAGGTTCAAATGTGTGAAAGATCATCTGACTGCCTATGTGCTGAATTAATCAGTAGGCATTCACAAGTTTTCAAGAAAGTACAACATCCCTGGAATGAAAAGATGATGCCTGTATAGCATCTGCAATAAATTCCCCCCAAATCCATAAAATCACAGAGATATCTTCTGTTTAAAAAATTACAAACAGTGACTTAGTTTGCGGTTTCACAGATCTGGAGCCATTTCAACACCTCATTATACACCCAAAGGCTTGCTTCCCATCGTCCCTGTCTGCTGCTATTGCTGCTCCTACTTTTCTCCATCTCCAAGCTGCTGCTTCCTGATTTCTGGCTATCTGGTGTCACTCCTCCTTTGCTCCAAGCTCTGCAACTCACTAGACCCCTGGCCCCATTTAACTCACTGATGTAGCAGAAAGCTGTTCAGCTGAGTTTTTTTTGAGTTAAATTAGCTCACAGCAGAGGGGGCAGCAAGATCAGGAGACATGGAAACTGCTCATTTCATCTGCAGTGYCTTTGTGTCACACATGTCAGGAAACCTTTGAGTCAGGTCGCGAGGCGCTGAGCAGCATAGCATAGTAAGCAGGGTGTAAGAAACTCTCATACTTGTTACGCTCTCTAATTTAGCGGTAGCCCCATAATCAAAGGCATTCAGAAAACCTGAGGAATATTTRGTAATATTATGAATTAGAGGAATGTTATCATTTTTTGGCAGACCTGCTTGAATCTACTTAGGTCTGTCAGCTTCTTTTTACACTTCCATAGCGCCCAAAGGATTACTATGTTTTGCTTGTGAGGCATGTGAAGGTGTAAAAATCATTYGAGAAGGCTGACACTAATTATTGGAGTTTACAAAATTGCGCTTTAAGAAGGAATCTTGAGCAAAGCAGCCCTCAAATTACCATGCTGCTTCCTCTGAASTTGTCTCCTCTGGCAAAAACCATCAGCTTACATGTAAATCCTCTAGGGAAAAATAAATTACRTATTATCCTTCTGACAGGAGCAAGCATGTCTTTTTTAAAAAAATATTTCAAAAATACACTTAAATGCTTGCTTCAAACTCAAAACTGAGTTTCTAAAGATGTGCTCCAAGCAGGGAAAAAAAAGGGGGGGGGGAAGAGAGAGAGAAATATGAATAAAAATAATCCATCAATCATGGAGGTTTTTGGAAGAGATGAAAYGTAAGTTCTGAGAATAATGTCAAGTTTAACTCTAAGACTTGCATGCTGCGTACCAAAATATKCTCCAAGTTGCTAAGAAGACAAACTAGAGGAGGAAAAATGCACTCTTCCTATTCTACCTACTACCTGTCTGTTTGAATAAGCTTTACAGTTCTGCCATCTTTCTGACTCCCGAGAGAAATGCATTTGAACACATTATCCAAGTCTCTGTTTTACAAAAGTAAAACAGATGTCTCCAACCTTTTCAGACAGACCTTTGCTTCTGTTGCAATTCTCAAGCAGCTACTTCTAAACTACAGGGAGGCTTCTCAACCCAGCTGATTGTATTACCTCTAATGCCTTGCTTTGAACAAAAGCTTGTTTTCATCCAGCTATTTCACCTGCAAGAGAAATGACTGCAGAGCTGTCTGCAAAAGACTGGGAAGTAATCTCATTTCAAACTTCAGACCAAATCAGATCCACGCTTGAGTTTTACTCAGAATTTCTCCAAGTGTAACTCTATGAGTAGCAATAAATGGTGCAACAGTTATTAATGTGCAGGCATTATWCGCACAAATAATCCAGTTTAGTAGTAGATGAAGGCCTTTTTGATGCCTTTTCTTTTGCAAGGCTTTAAAAGTAACAGTACACAGATTTTGTCAAACTGGAAAGTCAGACCAGGATGTTTTCAGGAAYAGGATGGAATCAGGGAATAAATCCTAAATCTAATCTTGCCTTTTCTGATAGTTTTTGTAGCTCCAAGCAAGACTGAATTGACCAACATCACAGTGGGAAGTTCCTTCCAGAAGGACAGAGATGGCCTTGGGCAGCCCAACTAGAATGGATCTAGGCCAGCTGCTGTCCCTCCAGACTTGACTTCAACTAACAAAAACAATTTAAATCAATTGTGCCTTAAAAACAAATTTGCAAAACTATCATAGAAATTTGTCAGCCTTACAACAACAACAATTTAGTGATTTAAAGAGAAACATGTAATTACTGACAATCTATTTACTGAATTCACTTTGGCTGGTGGTGAAGACTATTCCGTTACTAGCTAAAAAGTGTATATATTTTTAGTTCCATTTTTTCTATTATTGCTAAGTAGTCAAGATTATTCTTTTTCCTGTTTGCTTAAGAGTTAAGGACCTTGCAACTCAACAGAAAACACTGGAAAACACTGTAATAAATATGGAACCATAAGGATTATGTCTACCTCCTCACCCTGTATTATTAACCAAGACAGAAAATCAGGGTTTTCTGAAGAGGGACAGCTCTAAGAGCAGGCCAGGCTTCGGAAATTTCACCTRGGAAGCTTTGTTTTTAGGTCCTAGMTCCAAAATATGTTCCTATTGCTAGCATCTTTTTATCTCCCTTCAGCACAGAGAAAAACAAAATCAAAAAAAGCAAACAACCCCCCCAAACCCTAACATGAGAATGCCCCTGACTTWGCAGCAGAAGCAGTACATTATCTGTACCTGAAGTTATTTCTAGAAGCAGCAATTAAAGTTAAGATGCACAAGGAGGAAAAAAAAATAATTACCTCTGTAATTAAGAGAAAAATATTCCTCTGGAGAGTGATTCAAAATGGCAGTATAACCCAGGTGTTTCAGCTCTTCAGCTGAAGAGTATTTCTCCACTGAATAGCACAGGAAGACTAGTTTCTAGTACACCAAGCTAGAAGTTAGGGATACTCCCACAAAAGTAGTACCTGTGGTATAAACACACTCTAAGGTACCTAGATGTTGCTACGTCCATCTGTGCTAGCTACGGCCTTTCACATTACTAGACAACCTGGACCTGAGACTCTGCAGAGCATGTATCAGCATGGAGTCAACTACGCCCACTCCCATGTTCAAGCAACTCTCCACTGCTTATTAAACGAATAGTGCAGTCTCCCAAGACCTGTCTTACATCATAAAATTTTCACAAGTTTCACAAATTAAGCAGATACTTCATTCACAAGTGTCATGTACGGCTTGTAAAAATATTTGCTTCACAGGTTAAAAAATACATTATTTCAGTAACATTTTGCAGCTGCTTGGGCTTTTACTTGTTCCTTCTCAAATGAAATAGTAATGTTTTTTGCTGCTCTGAAAATATTAATTTTCTTGAACTTTTTCTTTAAACACATCTTTGGTAGGATGCACTGTATGCTCCTGAGATCCTTCACTATTTCCCTCTAATGAAGCAGAAAGTATCAGTGCTGACAAAGTTTTCTAGGCTAGCTTGATCAGTACATTTAGGTAACAATTAGAAGTAAATATACTCCATTCTCAAAATAATTCTTCAGATCCTCACCTACTCATGGACGTTAAATTACTTAAGACCAASATTCAAGACTGCACTTAGGCACATGCCTAATTACTGACTTAGACAAGGTTGTCTTCCCATAGAAGGACTAAATTAATGATTGTCCACTCAAAATATTAAATATCTTTCAATAAAATCTGCAGAAAAAAATTTCATTCCCTGAACCCTCCTCAAGGCAAATGCTAGATATTTAACATCAATCRCGGCACTTCTAAACAGATACACTAGACTAGACAGTATCTCCATTTGTGACCAAAACAGATTTATGACCAAGTTTAGTATGTTGGTTAGGTTTCCTGGTAATACCAGCAAGTTTAAAAGTATCACAAAAATAAGGTGTGAGAAGGTAATGCTTTATATGATTAATATGCCTTCTTTATAAATGGGATCAGAGAAAGAAGAAATGCTTCATTTTTCTATTACTTTTTCCTATAACTTCATATACAGTCTCTAGAAATCTGCATTASCAAACTCTGCAAAACTTCAGACATCCCCCCCACCGATCTTTGGTTCTCTGCTGACAGCACGAGTAACTWTAACTTTGAATTCCTTTCAGGCACACAGTACTAGACACATTAAAGTTCTGCTGATTCAGCCTTGTTAAGAGCAGAAAGCTAATGGTAACCACACCATCAGTGAAATGCTGCTGGTGGTAAAACCTGCAGTTAGCCTTAAAAGAAAAATTACCAGTTTCTGCCTATCCTTGAAGCCTCATGCTCTTCAGCTTATCAGTAATAATAATAATAAAATATTTCGCYATCTCTCTGTATCTCCAGTTTCCTGTTAGTCTTCCCTCAGCAAAGATCTAAAGAGGTCTGTGTTGAGATTGTTTTCAGAAGAAGCAGGAACAGTCCACACCTACAGCAGCAACATTGTCACTTCTCTCTACCTTTTACCACTACTTCCTCTTTCCAAATGAAAGCATTTTAACTCTTTCCACTACTTTAAAACAGCAAGTCTTTATTTTCCATCCTCAATCTTGAGAATTTAACTCCTAAACTGTATTTATTTTTGCATACACAGAGGGGCTGTTTAATCAGATATACTTGCCTCAAAAATCGGTAAGAAAGMAAGCTCCTGTAAATACACTTAGAAAGGTACATTAAGTTTCTGATTTACAGATTAAAGAAATGGAARTCAAAATCACTAGTTAAGTCTTATATAACTCACTTAGATCTTAGTCTATTTCTTTGCTCTTTCTACACATACTCCTGTAGGAACTACACTATGCTATTCTAGTATTTGTGACATCTCTCTATGTTTTGTCAACTATCCGTTTATTCTACTTTACCAGTCCTCCCACTCTTCTCTTTCAATACAAAAGAAATGCAGCACARGACACATTACTATTCTAATTAATACAGCTGTGAAATACTGCATTGTTCCTCAGGTTCAAAGTCCAGGCAGGCTTCAAGCTATATACCTGCATGGTCAACAGCTGGACTATAAAATTGTATTGATATAATGGCTAAAAAAATGAAATTAGTGTTGACTAAAAACAAAGTGACCTGAACATCTTTTTTCATAGGGATTATATGCTTCTCAGTAACAGACTACCAAGGAAATTAAGAAAGGATTATCAAGAACAGAGTTTGAATGTTTAAATTTGTTTGAATGACAATTCATAATAGCTTCTTGTACACAAATTGATTGCAAGTATAAAAATATCAAGGACTTCTTCCTATCAATTCATTTTCTCTTGGATACCTCAAAGGGGAAAAAAAATTCCGACTAAAGAGTTTAGTTACGCAGAAACAGGTAGCTATGAATACTACACAAAAGACAAAATTGTTCAAGAGCCACTAAATACGATTTTCGTAACACGTGCATAAAAGCTATCAGAAGCTATCTTTCTAATGGAAGGGAGCACAATTCAATAAAGTAATTTTTCAATATAAAAAGCTGCATGTGCTTTGTGTTTTATGGAAATTCAATGTGTGGAACCACAACGTGTCTAGTTTTTGTCAGGAATTCTGCAGCATGTAAAGAGTACAGTAAGTGGTTTCAAAATAGAGAAGCAAGTAACAAAAGGTGGCAGAAATGAAAAAGTAGGTTTCACTCTTAATATGGAATTCCTTCACTCTGTCTCAATCCAAATTTCACTGTACCATATTTTCATTAATCTACTTTTTTATTTTTAATAATTCCTTAAACTCTTCCAGTAAAACTCAGTGAACTTCTAATCTAAGGAGGTTAGGACAGGTTCATCAGAGTAACTGAGCAGTTATAGAAGTACTAAACTATAATCAATCATGCCTCACATCTTGTGTTTCATGTTCTTCCTACAGAATCAGTGAAATATACATTGGAAGCGTCTTTTACAGGTCAGCTTGCTTAACTTCCTGCTCAGAGAYTGACTATTGACAACATCAGATAAAGTCAACCACGGCTTTTCCCAGCCAAGGCTGGAAAACTTTCAATAATAGAGATTCCAAAACCTGTCTATGTAACTTGCTGTAGTGCTGCACTATCCTCCCAGTGGTTTCAACCCCGCAGTGTCTAATACAAGTCTCGCAAGCCACAAATTGTGGCTACTGCCACTTCTTGTTTTTTCCATTCCATCAAGAACAGCTTGGTTCCATAATCCCTGCAATGACCTTTCAAGTAATTGCAGGCTACTATTAGATTATCTATTAGCCTCCTCTTTGCCAGACTCATGTCAGCCTTGATCTCAGCAGCCCTCTGATAGGCCTGCTTCAGTCTTCCTGCATCTCTCTCAGCTGTCCCCACTCTTCCAAAATAAGGCATTGCAATCTACACACAGCCTCATCAGCAGCAAGAAGAATAATGTTTTCCTTTAGTCTCCTGGTCATGTTCCTCCTAATGGTCATGTGCCACCTCCTAAAGCCCAGTAGATGGTTTGCTTGTTCATAAATGAGTTCATACCACTGGCCTGTTTCATACTGTCCACCATTCATCCCAGAGTCTTTTCAGCAGACAGCTACTTAACCAACAGACTCATCTCCACAGATTATGAAGCAACATTCTCAACCGGTAATTCTCCATGATTTAGAAATCAGAAGTCTGTGAAGTATACATTCATTGTATAGGAAATGTGATTTCTATATTGGTAGAACATCTCTTTCTAAACTCCTCCAAACCTGTCGTAGTTCCTGGAAGCAATAGATTTCTATACTACTTTAATTGGCTATTTTAGGAGGATCTTGCATCACATTACCACACGAACTGAAGAGATATTACTATTTTATTTTCTTGGGAGGCTGAAGCTAGAGTCTGTGGTTAGATTTACAGATTCAAAAAAGTACAGTTAATTAAGAAGTCAATTCTACTTATAAAGAGAAGTAATATAGTTTCTCTTTTTCTACTCAAGCATTTTTAATTGCATTATCAAAAATAAAACACAAATGAAATTCCCAGTTGACTTGCATGAAGATTGCACTTTGCTTTTGCCTATACACAGCTGGAAAAATTCTCAACTCAGTTGCYGTCACTGATGCTTAAGCATAAAATGGAAGAAGATGCCATTAGAAATCATGAAGCTTAGAAGTGCATGAAGCAGTGTAAGATGGCTTTAGTGCATTCACATTGTGAATTGGGACTCTGATCAGAGTGGCTGCATCTGCTCAAGTCACTAACAATTTATGCAGCACTCYTGCTTCCTTTCTATTTTAGGCTTTTTGATGTATATGATTGCGGAAAACGTTAGTTGCAGGGTCTCCCTCTCAGTTAGCTCTGAGAAATTAGTATCAGTTCAATCATCTAAATTTTGTACAAAAYGTATTATTTATAGACCTAAAATTGTAACTTTTCCTGGAGTAAAAGCAAAAATTTCTCTAAACATATTAGCTCTCCTATGAATGTCTGCTAAAGTAACAAYGACATCATTCCATTAGTTTTTGCAATGGATAACATTCTACAATTTAATCTACTACTGGGCATTTCTGCAGGACGCAATAACAAACACTCAGGCTCTTGCAAGTGTTAGGTCACGTGCACAGAAGAACCAGTACAATTTAAACAATTCATGTAATAAATACTAGCTCCTATGTGTTGACATTGAACATTTCTATTAAATAGCAATCCAATGTGCTTGAATTTAAATATAAATATGACAATTCCCAATTTCCTCCTAAGTTGTTCCAGTTTCTATTTTTTTTTCCAAATATTCTCATAAACTASAATTCTCAGACTAACACTACCATCCTTACAGCACCTCCATAGCTGCACATACATATAGAATTAACCTGAGAAATACTCTGTTTTTGAAGAATAAGCAATCAACACAGGACAAGAAAGTGTACAAGAAATAACCATAGAATCATAGGATCAGTAAGGTTGGAAGGGATCTCTGGAGATCAGCTAGTCCAACTCCCCTGCGCAAGCACGGTCACCTACAGCGTGTTAGACAGGGTTGCATCCAGGCGGCCCTTGAACAGCTCCAGAGAAGGAGACTCCACAACCTCTCTGGGCAACCTGTCCCAGGGCTCCATCACTCTCACAGGGAAGAAATTCCCCCTCACGGTCAGGCRGAACTTYCTGTGCTTCARTTTCTGCCCATTGCCTCTTGTCCTGTCACACGGGACAACTGAAAAGAGTTTGGCCCCGTCCCCTTGACACCCTCCCTTCAGGTACTTGTACACATTGATAAGATCCCCCATCAGTCTTCTCCTCCCCAGGCTGAAGAGGCCCAGCTCTCGCAGCCGTTCCTCAGAGGGCAGGTGCTGCAGCCCTCTGATCATCCTCATAGCCCTAYGCTGGACTCTCTCCAGTAGCTYSATGTCTCTCTTGTACTYGGGAGCCCAGAGCTGGACACAGBACTCGAGATGAGGCCTCACCAGGGCTGAGGGGAGGGGCAGGATCACCTCCCTCCACCTGCTGGGATGCACTGCTCTTGGGCTTGGAGGAAGTGATGTTTGAACACCAGCCAGCTCTCCCTTCCCTCTAGGGCCTTAACCCATGAGATTCCACCAAGCAGGTCTCGGAAGAGCCTGAAGTCTGCTCTCCTGAACTCCAGGGTTGCAATCCTGCTTGTTGCCTTACTTCTTTCCTGCTGCACTCCACCATCTCGTGGTCACTGAAGCCAAGGCTGCCCCCARCCTTCGCATCTCTAACCAGTCCCTCTCTGTTGGTAAGGACAACGTCCAGCAGGACACCCTTTCTCGGAGGCTCCTCCACCATCTGTGACAAGAAGTTATCATCAGTGCATTGCAGGAGCCTCCTGGACTGTTTGTGCCTTGCTGTGTAGTCCCTCCAGCAGATGTCAGGGTGGTCAAAGTCCYCCATGAGAACCAGGGCCTGTGATCATGAGGCTTCCTCCAGCTGTCTATAGAAGGCCTCATCAACTTTCYCTTCCTGGTCAGGTGGCCTGYRGYAGACACCCACAACAGTGTCCCCYATGTTGGCCTGCCCTTTGATCTTTACCCATAAGCTCTCAACTGCCTCCTCCTCCTYCCYRCCYAGGCAGAGCTCGATGCRTTCCAGCTGCTCTCTCACATAAAGAGCAACTCCACCACCTCGCCTCCCTGGCCTGTCTCTCCTCAAAAGCACAGAGCCATCCATGGCAGCATTCCAGTCACRGGAGCTATCCCACCATGTCTCTGGGACTGCAATGAGCTCATGGCCCTGCGATCGCACACAGATCTCCAGCTCCTCCTGTTTGTTCCCCATGCTSCCTGCAMTGGTGTACAGGCATTTCAAAGAGGTGGTCACGCCCGCAGGTTTCCCAGGGAGGGTGTACGGGGGTCCCCCATGGCCATGTCCCAAACGCACATCCCCAGCTGCATGCACCCGTTGGAGGCTCCTCAACCCAACTTGTGTTTTGTTGTCTACCCTGTCTCTATGACACCTCCCCTCTCCGCTCCTACCTAGTTTAAAGCCCTCTTTACTAGGCTGGCCAACCTGTTGGCAAAGACAAATGTGCCCCCGCTTGGTGAGGTGAACCCCATCTCTCCCCACCAGTTGTTGATCTTCAAACCATGTTCCATGGTCATAGAATCCAAAACCCTGTTGCCAGCACCAGCTGTGTAGCCAGTTGATGATCTGGAAAAATCTTCCTAATCCTCCTCTMATGCCTCCCCCTAACCGGCAGGACCAATGAGAAGACCACCCGGGCTCCCAGACCCTTGACCACCATGCCCAAGGCCTTGAAGTCTTGATTGTTTCTAGTTTGTTCTCTGTAATAATTAGCAATAGTAACTATGTCTAGTTACAGTGAGCACAGTAAGCCCATATAATGCTCTACTAAGATTACACAGTTGTAACTCATTTCCCATCATCAGGCAGGCCAGGATAAAAGCCTGTTCTAAGACTAGCTGGACATTCCAGGTGGATCCAAAGCATTCTTTATAAACAGATTTGTGCCTCCTATTAATACTCTAATGAAAAAAGGCCCTGGGGTGTTAAAGCTGTCTCTCTGGACTTTAGACACATTAAATTCRTGGAACAGTTGCGACATTCAGTATTCAACATGCAAACGGCACAAAAATCAACATTCGAATAACTATGCTCAAAGATTATTCCATATGTAACAGCTCTACATTTTTCAGACAATAATCATTTCTATTTTTAATTCAACATACATTTCTGCAGACTTCAAKGTAACTTACACAAGGAAACTATATTAAATACAATACTCTGTATTAAGTCCAGTTTATGCACCTCAGAACTCTACTGCATCTTATTATAAACTATCATCCTTTTACAAAATTTTAGATAAGAAATCCACYTGCTCCTACAAGGAGTCTCAAGACAAACTGTGTTGTACAATTCTAAAAGGATTTCAGAAGATGGAAGAATTGCTAACTGCACTAGCTATGCCCCTGAATTTTGCTCCAGAAGATTTGCTTTAGTATTTTTCTTCCAGATTTCCATACACATAAGTACACTTTTCAGACTCTGGTGACACTACATGCATAATGATTTATCTGAAGTACTATTTCATAACAAACATGACTTCTTTCCTACTATAGCTCATACACAGAGACTCAAAGCATTCAACAGCTAATCCTTGCACTGATTTAGTCATGATTCTGAGCAGTCTACATACAGGAGGGGCTTCTATTGGCATCAAGTACAAGTCTATGCCTTTTTTTTTTTTTTTTTTTTTTAAAACAGGAGATGGAGGGACTTAGAGCTCAAGTTTTAATAAAAAACTCAAACTGGGGAATTCAGCACCTCACTCCTTGTAGTTCCTTTCAAATCAAATTCTGAGTTCCATGGATCAACCTTAAGCATTTCTCTTGCTAGCAAATAACACAGCCCAGATTTCTCTAGTTACTGGGGCAGGGTGAGAGAAGTACTGACCTTGCTTAAGACAATGCAAACCCATTTATCTGTAGGGTATAGGTCTACGTATAACAGCAAAAGGCAGTTTAAAGTTCTTATGTAAGGGACAGTAGCATATTTGAGTGTATTACATGTATACTTAATTTCAAAATTTTCTACAGAATTATAGAAAAATCTTGCACTGTTGTTATTAGGACCTTAACCTGATAAAATTTTAAGGTAATTTAGCTATAAAGATATCAAACACTAAGGAGATCACATTCTAGGTTGTTTGCGTGGTTTTAACTCCTTGCAACATAGCTGCATAGTGTTGTAGTGCTCACGTGACTTGAAAAGAATTTCATTTATTTATTTATTTATTCACTGAAATTTCATCTCATTTTGTGCCCTCATCACAGGTCAACTGAAGGCCATTTCTACCTATTCTGATGATTTTCAGAATATTCCTGAGCCTTCCTTCTTGATGCACTTTCCTTAAAGAAAAAAAAATGTTATAGCTACATCCTCCCTTCCCACTCCCATAAGCATACTGAAAATTACTCTTACTTTCTGCCTCTGTTCACAATATATCTGTTTACTGAATACACACTAATTGTATCATTTCCGATATTCCATTCTGAAAAAGCTGTCAAATGATGTCTTGTAAGAGCGTCTTTCCTGCAACGGAAATTAGGTAGGCTGAGACAAGGTCTAACTCACATAACATAAGGTTAGCTTAAACAGATTTTGTACCATTATACTTATTTGCTAAACGACTTCCCTCTTTATGAACATATTTTCTTCTAAAATAACACTGAGATGGATAAACTGTGTTTCCACTCAGTTTGTAATGTCTTCAGTATAATACAATCTCAATGATAACATCGATACAAAATTAGAAAATTAAAACATAAAAATACAAAACTTATTTACTACAGTAAACTTGATTATTTTTCAAACTGTGCTTCTGATAACCTTTGCATTACAAAAGTAACCTAGAAGAAAAAGGTAAGCAGATCAATCTTTAGCTATTCATATACTCATATATTAACTTTATCAATTTTAAYGCACAAAAACATTCTGAAAATAAGATATGAGTGGTCTTTACTATAAATTAAACTATTTAATAAGAYCACTCAAATTATAAAAGTACAGGAACAGTTTAAGGTTTCTACATAACATTTTAAAAAGCTTCACTTCATTTTCTGTGTTCTGAACATTTGAACTTGATGTCCAAGTGAGCAACAACACCCTTCATATTTTCAGCTTTAAGAAGTCTACCACCTTACTACAGAACTCCAACAAGCTGCAAACAGCAATCCCATTCTATTTGTATTTCATGCTGTTTTAGAGATTTTTTTTTAATTATATTTAACATTGACCAATAAACTCCAAAATATTTTCATTTCATTATGAGTTTTCTTTCCACAAAATAATGYATAACCTTATAAGAAACTGTGCAAGACTCTACCAGTTTTCCTGGAACAGTATTTGTTGTTTCTACAAAAGGAGCGGGGCGGAGGGCAGGAGAGTAGTCAGAGCAGTATTTTAAAGAAACTAACACTCAGGCTCAGGTATGGTCCACATGCATTGAGCCATATTCTTCCAAAATTCATTCTTCCAAAATTCATTCAGCCCAAACACCACATACTTTACTTCCTAATTCGACCACATAAATTGCTTTAAGACTCTGAAAGCATATATTCCATTTCCCATTGCTCTCAGACTGCACAGCTCTACTTATCCTTCCTTGTCTAAACACAGTGTCTCACCTTCCTCGTGATTACTGGCCAATAATTCTGAAAGAGCACAAATACTGGACAGAAAATTACATTCGGTCCCCAGTAACCCTAGATACTTTTTCCTTGACTTTCAACAACATTTTCCAACCTGGTCTATAGATGGTGTTCCCCTAACTTTCGTCTCATATACCGCTCTCTGTGGGACAGAGAGCGCCTCTTATTAAATTAAGAGATTCAATCCTCATCCTTTGTTGTTGCTTCTTTTTGTATTAACCCAGCATTAGCRTTTTTCTCATGTGATGGAATTTTATCAGCATTCCAAGATTTAAAGTTAACAACAGTGAATTATCATCCCTGTCAATGGAGCTTAAAAGGCTAGCAGATTTATACATTGCTTTTGGTGCCACTGCAAAATTGCTAGCATCTGTCTTGTCGTTCTGTACATAACTTTTCCCTTATTATTCAGCACTCAYCATCATAGACATTCTCTTAATAACATTAGTTTCCCTTCGCCAAATATCTGCTTGTTATACTACCTTCATTTTGTACTACTCCTTTGCTTTTTCCCCATTGATGTGCAGCCAAAAAAAAAAAATAAAAGCTTGCCTCAGCATTAGATTATACACTAGCAGACTGCCTAAAAAGTTGTCCTTGCAGCAGTCCCAACTTTATGTGGAAATTTTTGCTCCCAAACCATTTTACCTACAGTTTACTCAGCTTTGGTTCTTTTGAAACACCAAACACACAGTTTACTGAGATAGATGAGTCCAGCTGAAGAGAATCAGCTTCGTAATCACTGATCCTTTACAAAGTAGCAGTAAAGGATTCAAATCCACTTATGAATTCATCTTTACCCATTACAATCACTTCAAAAATAAAGACTACCTCATTGGGGGGGGGGAGGGGGGGGGAAGAAGTTGTTTGTGGTAAAAATTCATATCCACTTAAATGCAATGTTTAAAGTTTCCTGAAAAAACCTGTTCAGTTAAGACACTGGATGACCAACCCAAATGGTCAGGGTCAACCCGTCCTGTAGGAAGGCACTTTGTTTCATTTGTCAAGCAAGTCTCCCTCCAGCAGAAGTTGCCCATCTGTTGTGTWCAAAAATAGCAAAACCAGTTTGTTTACATTCCTAGCAAAAGCTAATCAACTGGGCGAGGAGGGGAGGGAGGAGGACAAGCTACATCTCTGTTTACAAGGCGCCTTCCTGGAAGAGCAAAGGAGAAGATACCATCCACAGCGGCTCCTCTCCAGGGAGAGGGGGCGTGAAGAAGGGGAGGGAAGGAGGAGCGCTTCCCAACACCGCTGACAATCGCCTCTGCTTGTTGTGGCGGTCGCATCAAATTTTTTTTTTTTTTTTTTTTTTTTTTTGCCTTACACATTAGCAAGTGGAAGCTGACTAGCTAAATATTCCCAGCTGCTTCCAACACAAAGTTTACGCAGAGTAGCAGCATCACTCTTTACAAAGTATTACATAGATCCACTATCATTTTATGAAAAAATATAAAACACCACTTTAAGTTGTAAGTATTTTTATACTACCTGAAGTAACTAGAAAAAGCAGAACAAAATTTCTAATTATCCACTTTCAAAAAAAAAAACTGGAAAAATTTGTCTTAAATTTTGGTCGCTTGTGTTRCTATCAATTTATGATCAGTCGCTTACAAACAACGTGTTACTTCAGTGTGCTACAGCATCAACAGCCTCCTCAAGACAAGACAAATTACAAACCCTATCAACCAAACCAAGGGCATTCGCTTTCTCGAAGAAAATGGAGATTACTTGTGCAGGACCTTATGCACCATTACTTCCACACAAGTTTCTGTTAGAATAAACTTACTGCAACCGTGGATAGTAAAAGCTTGTGAGCAGCCCCACGTCCAGCACAGACCTCCACCTCCTGTACGRAGCGGCTGGTGGGAAGCTCTGCCGTGCCTCTGCTACAGCAGTGTTTACCATAAATCCAATATGCTGAATAGTTTGATGACTAATGACAGGCACAAAACGGTTTTGAACTATGGTTACCTTTAACATTTGATCTTGAACTCTGCTATTAGGAAACATTATCAAAACAAAAGCTCTTCAGTACCAAAACAACAGAGATTTGCTAAAGTGTAATGCTCACTGAATAAAAATTAAATTTACCCTTAGAAGTCTGGGGCAGCATAAAAACACTGTGCTACCTAAAACATTACATAGGCTCTGAGCTGTACTTTTTCCTAACTGAAACTTCAAAGAACTAGATGCTGCAGTATCTTCTTTTTGCAGTATCTATTACATGCATAGATTTTTCCAGTGTTTACACTGGAAAAAGTGAGGAAAAATAAGTTTCTTTACACATTCTAAATTTGAAATAATATATTATACTGGATCTTTGATTAATATTCCAAGAAATACAGCACAAACTGAAGAAATAATTTCCAGTTTACCAGAAAAATCTCTTTTAAACAACCGACCTCTGACAACCATATTGTTTTATTATTTTGAATACATATTTTCATTATTTGCGYTCCGCTAACCACCCGCCGGCGGGGTTTAACTGATGGGGCTGTGGCTGCACAATTCATACAAGCCTCCCGTGAATTCCTTACTTCCCTAGAAAGTGGGTCTGCAAGCATTAAACAGTTTGGCCACTTATGAAAGGAACATGGAWGAAAAACATACCTTGACCTCAGGGGTGGACAGTTTCTGGAATGCTACTTACAAGCCCGGGACAGTACAGCACAGTGTTTACATGCAAGAGATACTGTGAACTGGAGACCCTTCTATCAGACTATAGATAAACTAAGGCTAAACTTACTATCTAGGAGTGAAAGAGTACTTGGTAAAACATTGTACTAAAATGGAACAAATAGCTATCCTTCAGATAACCTCTCTCATAAATATATTGCATGCATCAGTTAGCCTCAGGAAAAAATTCTGGAAAAACAAACTAACAGGCCCCTTCAATAAGCATTTGCACGTTTAGTATGTTCCTATGTTGAACACGTTGTGATCTACTACATTATTAGTCAAATTTAAAAAACTCTGAACTTTTGTACTAATTAAGGGCACTTGTTTCTTCCTCATCTACTCCTTTCCCCTTTAAAAAAAAAAATACATATATATGTCTGAAGTACGCCTCAGGAGCTTAAGTAAGGCCTGATAAACAAAAAACCTTCAGTGGGTGGKCAGGCTTCTGTAGTTCTGTGCACAAACTACATCTACAGGTATATAGCTAGTGTAGCCACCAAATATCATCCCTAAAGGTGTATTTTATACCACCATCATCCTAAATTTGAGGGGAAAAAATAACCATGTTCCTTTTCCAGTAGGAGTTGAGTATATTTAGGTAAAACATAATACCTTTCACTTAAAATTTCCAGAGTTCTTTAAACAACAAATCTCATCATAYTTATCTGGTTAGTTATTTTCCACTTTTTACAGCTGCATATGTCTAGATAGAGCTTGAAACTGGCTGAAGGGACAAGACAAGAAGACTTAATATACTGTGAAACTTTTCATCTACCTACTTAACAGTGTTCTCTCCTAAATACATCTAATCTCCATCACAACCCTTAAAATATTTTGTACACTGAAAAAAAAATCCACTTAATATTTCATTCACTGAAGGAAGAAAAGAGGGAAGGGGAAAAAAGAAATACTAATCTTCCAACCAAAGAAGGTATTGCTCAAAATTAATCAAAAAATACCATGACATCTCACTGAGGCACAGAAAAGTACTTACTCATAGTTGGATGAAAGACTACTTGAATCATTTATGCTAACAAAGGTGTTTGCTACTCTGACTTCAATGAAGTTGATGCAGCTGTTAGGCAGGAGTAGAAGTCTACTTAAAATAAAAGTTTAAGYTCAAAGGGAACCTCCCATTCAACCATCTTCCACGAAAAATCTGTATTTAAAAAGACTTGAGCACTCAAAGTCACTTATTTTGGTGGCCTTTTCTCTTTGTTCCCCTTTCCCAGTAGCAGAGACTGTAAGTGCACTTCTAAGGAATACTTCAAAGTATATTTCAGACATTTTTGCTTTGCTCTAAGTTCAACATTTTACACTTTTACTTCTGAATTGCTTTATAAAGCCAGGAGACYAATCTTATTCTTACTGTTAGCACTCCACATATGAAAAGGAAGATGCTTAACAAGGGATCTACAGTCTTCTGTATGTTAAGAATGCTGTTTATTCAGACTAAGCTTGGAAAATTTTATTTTCCCCATAGGCTTTCCTGCCCTCAATTTGGCCAGTGCCTGGCTTGACAGCCCAGTCACAGGGCATGTAGACCACAGGCTGGCATGCCAGTCAGTAYTAGCGCTCATCTGGACCAGACCAAGAAAGGGCAAAGAGGGCAGTGGGGAAAGCCTGTGTAAGGAGGAAGCAGAAGGTGGTAAGGGAATGAGTAGAGCAGAAAAGGTGTAAGAGAAGGARAGAAGGAAGGAAGGAAAGATATCATGGTAAAGTGGATTACAGGAGGGAAATCATGGTAGATGGGAAGATGCATGGAAGGTAGTAGATAACACCTGTGGTAAACTGAAATGTTTAGTGATTTGCCCATGCATACGAGATCTGACATCCTGCCTTGAAGTTTGACAGCTGCTACTGGAACCCATTCTCCCCAGGTTGACAAATCTAGGATAGTTCAAGTTGACTGTAAATTACAATTTTGTATATACAGACTTCCTAAATGCCTCCCCAAAAGCACTYTGTTTTCCCCTTTATCATCATGAGCTTTAAGCCTGATGTCAAAAAACAGAACAGTTGTTACACTGCTTTAAAACTATACAGGCAGAAAGACTACAAGTCTTTTCGACCTGAAGTAACAATTTGAGGACAACTTTTCACACATTTTGATAACTGTACATAAAATCATCTACACAAATACATTCATTCAGACTAGCGTGCGATAATTGTATGTAAATAAGCCCCAAAACTGGATAGCTCTTGAAACACGTGTGTAATTCATGCAATAACAAGTGGTTTAAAGTTCGCAGTTTGATATAGTATTTGACCTTTTTTAAACTACACTATGCAGAATAAAATTTTTTAAGATTGCATCCATGTTATTTCAGAACCACATGTCACACGCTCTCAGTTTTATTTTTAAAAATTTTCATTTAGGATGTTCGACTTTTGATGAAGTGGTTATCTGGCCACAAGTCTTTCAACAATTACTTACTACTATTTAAATACTGCAAGTAATTTCAATCTAAGTTAGTGKTTTTTTCCCAAGTGACACGTAAAATTAAGAAAAAAAACTTGTGATAACTTGCATAAACTAGATAATGTAGCAGAACTTCACGTATGGATTGAGTAAGGCACTAATATTTTACTGAAGCTATTTGCTGCAYAAAAGCAGACCTGCTAGAAAGAATTTTTAGTGCTAAGAATTGCAAAATAATTTTTTTAAGCAATTAAAGTTACTGTACATGTTTATCTCAAAGTGTAAGGACACTGCAAGTGATCAACTTCTCAGAAATGGGGGTTTGCCTTAACTATTGAGTAAATATAATAAAGGAACTGCACAATTGCATTTCTGTCCTAATGCTGCAGGTACAGTAAAGCAACCAAAAGCAGTGTGCACTTCATTGCTTTAATTCATTATTCTTCCCCASAAAGCACATTGCCTAACTGCCCCCCACATCACTTCATYCGCTTTACTCCAGCTTTTGGGCATCATCTACCTGTGATACATTTTGCCTAACTGCCCCCCACATCACTTCATTCGCTTTACTCCAGCTTTTGGGCATCATCTACCTGTGATACATTTTGCCTAACTGCCCCCCACATCACTTCATTCGCTTTACTCCAGCTTTTGGGCATCATCTACCTGTGATACATTTTTGCCAACTAAAAAGAACAGTGCGGCAAAAATGCTTTCTGCTATGGAACAGAAACATATTTACTCTTGTGCCCGACCGCAAAGAGACAAGAATCGCTTGCTGCATTTTGGGCTAGAGGGTGCTGTTCAGTACAGGGGCTGGCTGCACCCAGCCCTAGAGCTGTAGCTGTCGGCACACCAGTTTAGCAACAAAATGATTCAGCTCAGAGTGAACTATAAACAAGCAAAGACTAGGAGMAGATGCCTAACAAGGAGCCCTACACAAGGGAGAACACCAAGCTGTTAAAACCCAAAGAGAGCCTAGAAATGTTTGCTTTTGACTCCATCAGCAGAGAGTGCACCTGCGAGAGCTGGAGTTGTCTGTTGTGTTTTTTTGTTGTTTTTTAAACTTGAATTAAAAAACTCTGCATYTCCCTAGTTGCTAACCTCTGTCATACACTTGTCCCCTACCTTTTCCTCCCTCCCTCTCCAAACTGGCCAAAATCACCAATCGAAATTTAAGTGATTAGAAATGAGAGAAGCTAGATCCCAATTGCAGTAAGTCAATGCACCACTGCTGCTTGTGCAAAACTGAAGCTCCCAGTAGAGCCAGCAAGTCACACTCAGCAATGACAATTTTCAAACAGATCTTGTTTGTTATCCGCATTACTTGAAAACAAATACATAAAAATGGATTAAGGTGAAGAGGCTAATTAGTCATCCCTCTCCCCAAATCTGTGCCTAATCACAACTTTCTAAAGTGCCTAAATTTTATCTTGCAAAATTGAAAAGCTGCCTTTGAGTTCTAAATTTCAGGAATTTGTTGTTCATCATTAAGGATAAAACACATGACAAAAAAAAAAAGAGGTTTGTAAAAATTACTTCCATAAAGTCAAGATCTTAATTTCCAGGAGATGAGCTAACCAAACAAAAGGGAGAACAAAAACAAACACACACATACAAAAGACAGTGGAAGGGCGTGAAATAGCCATGTAGATGTGAAATAGAAAAGAATCCCTTTCTTGCTTGTAAGTAATTCTGGCTTGCAAAACGTAAAGGAACTGAYAGAACAGTGGTCAGCTCATAAATCTGGTTATATGGGTCATCTTCAGGATACATTTAGGTGTTGCAATAACAGCCAAGTTGGAATTCAAAAGTCAGTTCAAAAAAGACTTGGCCTCATTATCTATAAATTTGTGCAAAATTCTTGCTAGAACTTTACAGTCCAGTAAATGTTATTAGTATTAATGAGCAAAAAAAAAGCATGCCAATTGTGACAATTTAAAACATATACAGTTGTTCAGAGAAAAAGTCGTTATGCAAAGCCATCACTGCAGCCCCAACTTTCACATCTATTATACACGAAGATATTGCATATATATAATCTTGATATAGAGGTCACTTAATATAGAGGTCACTTAATATAGAGGTCACTTAATATAGAGGTCACTTAATCTTGACTTTCTCTGGCCAGTTTGATATTTTGGCATGATGGCATACAGTTGTACTAACGGAAGTTATGAACTTTTTATTTTGGAGGAGTTAACAAATTTAAATTTGAATGTTGGTGGGACRGATGGGCAAACTGCTACACTAATATAAAATTGCATATTTCAAAGGCTGTTTTCTGGTGTGATAATAAAAAAGATAAATCTGCTAGAAGTCATGCCAGAGGGAAGTGGAAATATAATTAAGCCAGTGCCTGAAAGGCCCATGTTCTGAAGGTTGTTTTCTCTGTTCCCAAACAAACGACTATAATTATATTTTCTCAACTACCTACAGCATGCTGTTAAGTTTAATGAATTTCAAAGTCCATAAAAGAGTTAACTGCTGCACTTTAAATGAGAGTTAACGCATCCTTTCTAAACAAACCAACAACAACAACAAAGCAAACACCCCCAAAACCCACCACCTCCTGAAACATCCCTTAACACGTCACGTTATCTGGGAATAACCTAGTACTATTTGGGCTCAATAAGAACCCTACGAGAAGGCTCTACTTCCACATCATAATCCTTCCACAGAACTGCATTTGGTAAGCRTGTAGAACAGACAAATGCTTTAGTATGTCATGAGATGTTAGAGCTGACTATCCCATTGCATACCAGAATAATCACAGAATCCCGCTCATTATTAAAAAAAAAAAGACGCAGAATAACGCTACTTCGCATTTTATATATTACTTTTCATCAAGGATTAGGAAATCTTTATTCTATGTAATAACCATTTCTCTTAAGATCAAATCCATAGGGTGCACCATCCTGCTAATCATGATTTTACAAACCGAAACAGTAAGAAGCGATGTGCTCAAAGTCACTCATACAACAAAACCAAAGCTGAGTTCCAAAATCCAGACCATTATCCCGTGCTCTGTCGTCAATATTTTGCAAGCTTTGCATGGTGGGAAAYGAGACAGACCGGCTACAAGTCTTCCAGTTCAGTGCATAAAGCRTTCCCTTTAAGTATGTTACAACACTGAAGCTACCAGAGCCAAAAAGCTGCCAAACATAAGATGAACCACACTCAGACTTTCACTACCTAAGTGTTGCACAAACCCTCAATCTCAGAAAGAATACTGGCAAACACCCAAAGCGATGAGTAAAGCAATTCTCCTTAATACGCAGTTTCTCATACAGCGTGAAGAGCAAATGAAACTCTTTGCATTTAAGAGTTTGTTTTCTAAGTACTTGGATTTCAGCTTACTTGACATGACTGATTTACTATGTAGGGTTAAATCAAGTGAATCTTCTAGGAAAGAACACAGCGGCAAGAGATATTTTCTCTTCCACAGAAAACACCAAAAATTCATAAGGGAACAATGGAAGAGTCATTAATTGGAAAATGTCTACTCACCTGGCTCCAATCAAGTTGGCAAACTCACATCCCCAAGGTCAGACACTAAKTTCAATGGATTTAAGATGGAAGAACTAGCAACAACTACCTGAGGTAAAACTTGGCGCAGCACTCACAAAATACAAGAGCACAGGCTCCTTCTCAGTTCCACATCCAGCAGAAGCTCCATGAAACTTAATACAATACTTGTATACCAAAAAAAAGCTTTGCTAAGTCTAGCTGTGTTGCTTAACTCTTTTCTTAGCTTACTATGAATGCTCCCTAAAGTGGTTTTAGATAAATTTATTCAGCCAAGGACTGCAGATTCTAAGGGTAAGTTCCCTGAAAAGGGCTCAGCATGCATCATATATACAGCATTCATATAATACACACATAYRYAYACACACACACACACACWGCTCCAGTGAAAAACATTTTATTTCTAAGAATTTGCCAAGATAAAAGTATGACTGATTGAGTTTAAGTGGCTCTAACTTAACACAAATTTTTACAAGAATATATCAGTATTTTCAAAAAGCAAAGAAATTTTCTTTGCTTCACTCACTGYTTTCACTCACTCACTTCACTCACTGCTTTCAACACTCTAGAGAACTGGGGATACAGCTCAGGGCCAGGCAAGGAATAAAATTTGATATATAGTTTAAGCCAATAAACTTTTAAATCCTGATGCGTAAAATACTTTGATATCATATATAAGCTTAATACATTATTTGTTTATAAAATCCATACCCATATCAGAGCTGAAGGCTATTTAAATGTCTACCAGCTTAAGGCAGACAGAACTGACTCAAATTAAGCAGATTCCAGGATGTACCAAATAATTTTGAAAGCAGGAATACAAAGGGCCAAATATTTGTCATTTAACAAGCTGACACGGGAGTGCATTTTGATATTTGCTCAAAACATGATTGTTCTTAAGTACCTTATTTTGATCCCTGTAAGCAAGAATGCCTACAAAAAACAACACTAGTTTTGCTGCTGGTTTCAAAATTACAGGAATTAGTCAATAATGAACTTCTTAAAACAACAGGCAAGTGCATAAAAATTCTCAAATTGCAATAGTGGTGTGTACTGTACTGCCCTCCTCCTTTCTGGCTGCACTTCCCTGGAAAACAATACAAATCTCTAAAGTGAAAGTCACATTTCTTTTGTAACTAAAAAGAAGCCTAAATGAAGAAGATGCATTTCAAATTATTAGGATTTGAATACGGGCTACAAAATGCTGCAAAATTATTTCAAAAACAGAACATTAGGTAACCACTAATGGTGACAGTTACTGCAACATGAAGATTTCAGGTGTCTGTATTTTCCTTCCAGTACTTGTTTTGCAACAAATGTTCTTTCCCATTCTTATAATAACTTTAAAAAAAACATACTACAAAAGACTACTCTAGATCTAGTGGTTTCTGATAGAGTTTACTGCAAATCACAGATCAGTTGTTCCTTCCCACCCATTCATTGAYTTTCTAACAAGTCCTCAACCCCAAAAGCATACTGATTAGAGGAAGAAAAATAAACAAARTATAATAGTAAATAAATTACAGACCTATTAACGTCAAGATAATTCCCACACTCATTTTACTTGAGCATATGACTGGGAGCACAAAACTTGCCTGTGAAAGAATAAATTGCCAGGAACCTGAGGGCTTGCACCAGCAGGCCCCAGCTGCCACCCAACAGAACCTTAACTCAAGCTCTAGACTGTTTCAGTCCTCAAGTAAAATCCAAATGACTTCATGGAGAACTCGGCGCCACTTGCTCTCTCTGACGAGCATATCCAAAGCATTCTGATAYTGGGGAGGAGAGGGAGGAACAGACRGACACCAGTATCATGAGCCACCTCTTGCACACAGCTCAGCTACCTCTGACACCTATAAATTGAAAGGGGCTATTTCTGCATCTCCCTATAACCGAGACAAAATTATTACAGTGGGTACAAGAGGCAGGTGCTGCACAGCATTAGGAGCCCTGTTTCCCCCAACAGTACTGTAGTCATTTTCATTTTACAGATTTGCAAAGGAAGTTAGATTATCTGTATGTGGTATTAGCACAGTAAAGTATATTGTGATTACCTAAAGAAAAAAAAAAGATTTTTTTAAAGGGTGAGGGGTTTTTTTTGCATTCAGGCAGCTAGTAGCCAAATACCCACCAGCCTGTGCTGGATTTGACAGCTGGCAGCTCTCTCGGATGGCTCCAAATAGAGCTGACAAATAAAAGCAGCAGAGCAGCAGAGCCACTTGCCAGATTGCCACAAGAACAAAAGTGCAGCAGGTGGCCATCCGCGACKCCGCATTAAATCGTACGCTGCTCACAACTTCACACCAGTGGTTGTACAATGTTCTATTTGTTTAATGTTATGCTTCATATTCAATTTTCAGAATGAAAAGAAAATTGTTTCTAATGACACAGGAACCACACAAGGAGATAACAACGATCCAAATGGTGTTATTCAGCACCCAGAAAAACTGAGAGGAAAATCCTTGCCTTCCCCCCCCCCCCCCCCCCGGTACTCCATTTTTCCTTTCAATATTCATTAAGTAAACCAGTGCTTATCTGGAATAAATCCTTAGGCTCAATGAAACACCAGGTGGTAGATTGGGGTAATTTTTCTAGCAACAGATGGCTCAAACTTTTATGACAAACGGACGCAGGACTATCACTAGTAACACCATCTTTCAGTTACTCCTTTATATAAGGGTCACCTACCTCTCTGGGGCCTGCCCCAGCGCCTCACCTGAGCCGGGCCTCTGCCCCGCACGCAACGGGGCCGCCAGGCAGCTGCGGCACTCCCGCACGACGGTTTGCTCTCCTCTTTTTACGCAAACTTTATAGCAGGAGCTGATAACAGCAACTGGGAGGAAATCCAGCACTTGCYGTTTCAGACAAGAAGCTCATGAAACACTGATTCTAGGCAAAAGCAAGTTACTCGAATTTAAGCTACAAAATGCAGCATATGCCTTGCACAATAAAATACAGCATTCTTTAACTAGGTTAAGACACCTTATCTGTCCAAGAAGTCAACAAAACTAGAGGTAGTCTTAAATAGGAAAGCAATTTTATGGCTTGTATTCTTTGCTGTCCATCATTTGGTTTTTTGGTTAGTCAGAGATGAGAAGCATTTGTCGGTCACAGTTAAGCCCTAGTCTTACTAGGTAGGCGGAGAGAACTAACCACGAAGCAAAAGCTAATGCTGTGTTATTGCAACGCACCGGTCACTGGGAACCCAGTGCTAATACACTCGCACCTACGATATGCGTGTGACGGCCTAGGGGTAACGGGACAGCACRGCAGCCTCCGCTGCGCTCGCTCTGCCCCTTACTGCACCTGACTGCTATCACCAATATGTTCGCAGGAGTTCCCAAACAGTGCCTCAGGAAAACATCTGCCAACTTCAGGCTGGTTTTTCTTTCAAACCTGAAATACCACTTTGAAATCACTTTGTTATGGTTAACGTTTTCTCTCTCTCCCCCCCCCCCTTTTTTTTCCCCTTCCCCTCTGATATCATGCAGTTGAGTTGATGCAACAAAAACTGGATATCCAAACACTAATGCTTGAAAAAAAAAATCATAATCCCTATTTATGCAAGATACTGTCTGGTTTCAGGTTTTGCTTTTTTGACACATACATTAAAAAAAAGCAGCACCGCTGTCTTCACTAGCTGCAAAATTACAAATACGAACAAAAAAAGTTTACTGCTTAGGAGAATGGGCTAAGGGATGGAAAATCAGAAACAAAAATTTGAGTTCTTTTTACATCCSTGAAAATACATTCATATATTTGCTTGCTAAAATAATTTTAGTAATCTGAAAACAGACAAACTCATTTCACATGCAAAGGCACAAAGAGTATGTAAAAAYCACATGTTCTCCTTCTGAGACTATGAGAGTTATATATCCTTAGTGCATCTGCATATTACCAGCAACTTGCATCATCGCTGGTGTCTTCAACCTGTTGTTTTACTATTGAAGTATTAATAGTAATTTTCATTCCACTTATTGTAGCAGCTACTTATCACAGAAAAGGCATCAACTCAGAAGGATGATTAAGAAGTTAAATAATCTGTTGCATATTTAATAAACAGCAATACACAATGCATAAGTACTATTGAAATAATGAATCGCTGCGCTGTGCCAGATGATATTCTTTCATTCCTCACCTGCTCCAGATAAAATATTTATATAAATTTCAAGTGTTATATTAGTCAGTAACAAATTTGTATCCCAGTTTTGGCATTTAGATGCACGCTATTCAAACATATGCGTTTTTAACAGTGCAATGTTACAAAACCGAACAATGTTTGTTGCATTAAGGCAATAAAACACTCATCTGATTGGATACACAAGCCAAGTTTTTTTTTTTTTTTGGGTCAAGAAATTTGGTATTAATAACTCCACATTGYACGGTACATCTATGATTGTCATCCATACAATAATTTCTGGCAATTGAGAGAAACTGTACAGGAGAGTCTTTAAAAATAGGATTGCAAGGGCCACGTGGGTACAGAAGGGCCATATTTCAGCAATCCAAACTAAGTACCTGTGCAAAAATCTAGTCTGGATCTGGGAGTCAGAGAGACATAGGGCACCTAAGCAGTGGGACAAGAAGCTCTGGTGAAGAGAGTCTGTCTCCGCTTCTCAGGCTGAGCTACCAGGAGGGAGGGCACAGGCAGGCCTGCCGGCAGCCGCTAGCATTAAAGTGCCCAAGGTTTTTCTTACACTCATCTTAATTTCACCAATTTAATGTAGAAAAGTAGAACGGTTAAACCTCTGTGAAGCTAGTAATAACTCTTACCAACAATGTAGTCATACACTCAGCAAAGCCAGCATGCAGCATTTAACACTGGTTAGCTGCAGAAGTGAACTAGGCAATTCTTACATTTGAAGGGTAATCTTTCCCTAAGATCATTAATCTGGATAATGATAGTAAAACAAAATTCCCATTGCAATGAGGAGTGCACTTCTGTTTAACTAATATAGCTTTTTATCAGCCCTGTATTCTGACATGGAGTGGGAAGAGTCTTTCAGTTTGTTAGCAAAAGTTAACCTTATGGTGAAAAAAAAACATCTTTCTCTCTTGCAGCGATAAGACAACCTACTATTATGTGATATTTAACATAGTGTTATATATGTAATACTACAGTGTAGTTTTCCAGTGAAAATAAATACTTCAAGGAGTGACAGATTCAGATTGCAGCAAAGAGAGAAAGTCAATCTCATGTTTGCACACCTGTGCAGATTCAACCAAATATTATCTTTTATCATTTGGAGCTGTAAGTCTAGAAATGTACTCATTTGATACAAAAGGCCACTAGCTCACAAAATACAGAGCTTAAAACTGTTTGCCTAGATGGTAGCTTGAGGTATATATGAACTTCATCTTTATTAGATTCTGAGAAAAAAAGGGTTTTTAAGCTGTATATTGGAAATATGCTTTAAGAAGTTGTACAAAGAAATGTTATAGAAATCATGCACATAGATAAAGGAGGGAGTGAGAAATTTAATTGYGCCTTTAACAACATTTAGCCAGGACAGGGAAAAAGAAAGGGACAGTGCAACTAGCACAGGCATTTTTGTGCCCTCACTAGACATTCCTCGGCCTCAGGGCCTTGCATCGCGGCTGCTCTGCAAAGGGAGGATGCAGAGCTGAGCCTCGAGGTGCTCCCTCCCCAGTACAGCAAGGGGCCCAGCTGCAGGCGCCTGGTGTTTACAAGGCAACAGAGGTGGGAGGCCAGCTTTCATTTTTCAGCCTCCAGCCAAGCATGTCAGTCACTCACTGCATTTAAATCATTAAGTGCATGTCAGATCAGATCAGCTGCCTGTCCTTGAGGGCTGAATACACACACTAACTTTCTTCCTCTTAAGTCTTATTATTAATACCAAAAATTGAAAATGAAATCGAGATAAGAAGATGAAAGCTGTTCTTGAGTAAACCCCTACCTTAACACCAAGCTGTAACAGAGGATTCAGTACTAACAGTTGACTATATTCTAGACATCAAGTTGAGACAAAGATTGAAAGTCTTTTGAGACATTCAAGGATTACATGTAACACTACAGCCCCTTATCTGAAAAGTTGCTCGGAAAGTCTGAAGCCTTGCAATAACTGACTTTCAAAAAAAGAAAAGAAAGGAAAAAACAAATCTCAGTATCTCATTTATTAAGGCTTGGTTAATTGCAGCTCAATAGCCTTCACCTGYCTCACTTAAGGGGCCAGTATGAGGCTTCCACATGACTGTTGGACCTTTTCCCTCCATCTTTCAGGTGTGAATCCTGACTACAAATAGTTTTGACCAGGAAGAAAAAGCAGAGTCTCAAGCGAGGTTAAGAATCTATCAGAAACATACACATATTAGAACATTATCATCTTACAAGGATCCTACATCATCCTACAAAGGAATTTAAATGAAAAATATTTCATCAATTTTCATAATTTCTGTCAAGTATCAGCCCCAATGGGGGGTGGGGGGAGGCCAATTAGATAGCCTCAAGTCCTACCGAGATAGGATTTCAGACAGTTGATGCAGACAAGCATCATGCTCCCAGAAGAAATTTCCATTTTTCCATAAAGATTACAAAAGCAGTCTGCAGGAATAAAGGATAACAGGAGTAGACAAACTCAAAAGGAACAAGGCAGTATTCAAAGGAACATAAGGCAAACCAAAAATATCTCTAGAGGCTAAACCTTCTTCCTCTCTCTCTCTCTYTTTTTTTTTTTTTTAAATTACTGCCCAGTAATTAACTCGGTGACTCCAGACCAAAATGGGATGGCATAATGATTCTTGCAGAAACGAGAACATTTCAGAAAAAAAAAAAAGTCTCTGCCCCTGTAGGTAGAAATAAGCTTAAAAAAGGTTAGAGATGTGATGTATACTTCATTTAGTAGCCCTCAGAGCTACTGTTGTCTGTTCCTGAAATATGGATGGAAAGCACTTAAACATTTAAGATACAAAAACCTCAAAAAGCAGTAGTTAGTTGACAAACTGCTCTTTGAAATTCCTGGTTACTTAGAAAGGATTRCATAATTCCATTTTAGAAATTATACTTCTAGGAAGAAAATGTCTCAGAACAGCTAACAATTTTGTTATTCACTTATCCTACTCCTTGCTTTTTGCTTAATTTCTTTYAATTTTACCATAGTGCCTCCAAGCCAGCATTACCAACACTGCACTCTGGCCCTATTCTGTAACTACAGCACAAGCATTCGAAATGCTATATGCCTCCACCTGCTGCCCTCTCTTCCTAGGAAAAGGGCAATATTTTACAAACACCCGGACCTTTGAACAAAAATAAGCAAAGGCACAGCAGTACTTTAGACAAGAATTGTGWGCAAACTATTGGTCTACAGAGAGTATTTCTCCTCGCAACAGCATTGTTTTCCAAACCAGTTCTTCTTGGCTCTTGAACACTAGAAAACCCAAAACAAAACAAAAACATACTGTTCACAGTCAATTGTTACTTCCCCCCAAAAGAGCTTGAAAGGACACACAAAATGCACATACTCTGAAGCTCGATTGGCACGTATTCTCCTGGCCTCAGAAAGCAAGTTTTTATGCTCAACAGCACAGGAAAGGTTAATACAGTCCTATAAAAGAGGTCTTCAAGAATTTTCCATTAATAAGCAAACTATAGAGAAYCATACAAAAATTTAGGTTGGAAGGGGCATCTAGAGGCCATTTTGTTCAAGTTCCTGCTTAAAATGAGGCCAGCTTCAAAGTTAGACACTCAAAACTAAATTGGGCAACTTTGAGTATCTCCAGCAATGGAGACTCTGCAACTTCTCTGTGTAACCTGTTTCTACAACTCAAGTATTCTCCTTGTGACTATTTTTTTCCTTATAAACAGTCAGAATTTCCCATAGTGCAACAAGATCATCGTTTCCACTGTCCACATTGCAGCAACAAGATCTTGCTGCAAGATTACTGTCTCTTGTCCTATTGCTGTGCTCCTCTGAGAAAATTCTGGTTCATTTTCTCTATATCTACTATGAGGCAGTAAAGACTGCAAAGATCTTCCATTAGCCTTCTCCAAGCTGAACAAACCCAAATCTGCCATCTTCTTCTTTTACATCATCAACTCCAGCATTCTAATTATCCGGCTTGTTGAGATCTGTTTTGCCTTCAGGAGTCCAAAACTGGGCACAATTTTCCAGCTGCGGTCTCACAAATGGCAATGAAGGGAATAATCACTTYCATCATTTTACTGGTAATACTTCTGCTAAAGCAGCCTAGCAYGCAGTTAGCCCTTACTGTTGCTAAGGCCCACTGCTGACTCCCAGCTTCTTTTTTTATTAAAAAAAAAAATATAGACACAACAACAACAAAAGCTGCTCCATGGATAGTCAGTTCCCAGCCCATACTGTTGCATGGGTTTATTCTGTCCAAGATGTGCTTGTCTTAAAGCTTGCTGAGGTCCTCTTGAATCACAGCCTGCTGACTTACCAACCAGTCCCCCAGCATGGTGTCATTTGAAAAGCTTGTGAGGATGCCCTCTGCCTCATCCATTGTCAGTGATGAAGATGTTAAGTGGTATCAGCCCCACCAGCACCCACAGGGAACYCCACTGACCCAGGTAAATGGATACATGAATTAGAACCGTGTGCCTTTATTAAAAAACAGTTTAGCTACAGAGGAGTGACCAGATTGTCACTATTAATTAGGAGACTGGCAAAGCACATAGTATGGACAGTATACAGTATGTACACATTTGCCTAAGTGTACACAGTTGCAAGGTCTTGTACTGTTGCAAGTATGAATGATTAAGACTAGCTGATTATTATGTTAAATTTTATATTTAACTCAAGAATCAAACAGCCACACATGAAGGGCTGAAAATCATAAATTCAAAATGACTAGTTTTTGGCTAATATTTGTCATACTTATAACCAAAATTGTAGAATAGTGCAGTAAAATTATTCAGTATACAGAGAAAGCTACTCCCTGTTACTATTGTAACACAGGGATGGTGCATGCAGCACCACATAGAATTAAAAGGAGGGCTACAAAGAGAAAAAAAGCCTCATCTCTATCTGGTTAGGAAGGTAGGAAGAAAGAGTATAGTGTGGCCTCATGCTGAGTTTCATAACATAATGTGATGACCAAAAAAAAAAAAAAAAAGAAAAAAAAAAGAAAGAAAAAAAGAAAGAGCAGATAAATAGTGATGTGGCTTCACATCTCATTTTACTGCAGTGAGACAACAAGCAAACACAGCAATGTAGACCAGGACCCTACTATGCCTGAAACCATACAATCATATTGAAACATTGTCCCGATCTCAGAGACAGTACTGTGGAAAGAGGAGAGCAAATTGATTTAAAACAGCAAGAAGGCACAGAGAAATAAAGAGTCAGTAGCCACAGGAGCACTTGATTACATAGACCAGCARAAGTACAAGTTTCTGTGCTCTTCTAGCTACTGTCTGCATACCTTTGCATTGCTTAAACTATCAGTTTAACAAGATACACAAGATTAACAAGATAACACGTACCGGCCAAGCCAAGGGCAGTATAAGACAGGGTCTGAAGCAAATGCGAGATACTTCAGTTGAGGTTAGCCCACAGAAAAGGCAAAGAAACTTTTGATTGTTTTGGTTTTGTTTTTAAAACAAGAATAATCAATACAATTCAGAGTCTTAAAATCATGCATAATCTATGTTCATTCATGCATGATTCAGTTGCATACTCTGGAAATACAGAAAAACAAAAAACATAATGCTGCTGTATGAAATATTGCACTGGGACTCTACCAAGCTAGGCTGATTTCCTTGCACTGCCACAGCCTTCCTATATGACCTTTACCAGTTCTCCTAATTCCTAAATTTTCTTAAAATAAGACTGATAATACTGGCCCCTCCTCACAGAGCAGATTCGTTTCATTAATATCTGTAATGCACTGAAAACAACAAATGCATTTAAGTACATCAGTACATTTTTATTTCTTAAGGTCTCATGCGATTTATCACCATCATCCATATCTTACGCTAACTTCAAAGATAAACTGTTTTATGGACTATATCCCTAAGAAGTTTATCAGGCAAAGCGTGTAGCTGTCTGGCTACCAAGAATACCGGTGATTTAAGTCCTGAACATTTGCCTTGCTCCTAAATCACCTAAAGGTCTAGTTATTTTACATCTAGAAACTCTTTAGAGAACATAGTTGCCTCCTCCTCTTACATTCCATCAGAGTAGCTGAAATCTACACTTTGCTTATTCGTCCATCTCGGAAATCTGACCTTCCAAGGTAAGACAGTAAGAAACACCATATTAAGAGTGGATACTTTTTGGACCACACTGAAGGTCCAACAAGCTTCTTAGCAGCTTGTTGCCTTGCTAAGCCTTGATGAAAAAGGGATTTTATTACTGTTTTGTTTAGTACAGACAATTAAGACAGATTTATCAATTTCAGCTTTTTTAAAAAAGTAATCAACAGTACAAACAGCCTGGAATTAGCRTTTTTAAACAAGAAAATATATAACAAGTCACACAAGAAGTTTAAGAACAAGAAAATCAGCAGGATAAAGCTCAGACTGCTGCAAACACATGCCTTAAACTGAGCATTCTCAGAGGACAACTCAGYTTTCAGTCCCATCACACAGTAGTTACTATCAATCCTATCGTTTTAAGTTTCAGATTTTTCATCACTAATGCCTTAYTGCAATTTTGGGTTCTCAAACTGAAAGAGAAACTTCTGGAAATCATACAAACTTTTCTACCATTAAAACAGTCATTCGAAGCATTCAAATTCTAGTGCCCACAATGTTTGGCTTCATTTTCAATTGATTAATAACAGATTTCTAGTAGCATGGAAGTGCCACATGGCTAATTAATTTCAGCAAAAATATGGGAGCCAATTAATGTCTACAAAGACTTCTGGTCAAATTTTTCTCTCATTCCTGTTATATGACAGCCTAGAAAACCTGTGATTTTCGTAACTTACTTCATTATTGTGGTGGGAGACTACACCTCTGACCTAAAGACAAAAAGGAGGGCTCTGTGAGGGGAGAGTGTCTTTTAACGAGACCAGGWGAGAGGGCTGGAAAAATGCCCTGAGCCTTGAACAATTCAGATTACAGCAAGGACAGAACCTCCCTCACTACCCCCACTTTGGAGTGCAAATCCTTCATGTACCTTGTCTGGCTACACTACAGTGAAAGCAACCCCTTGCATCCCATGGTTTCCGTCCCATAAAACAAATCCCAGCTTTGCACACCAAAGAGTCCATGTTCTTCCAACAGCCTGGCCCAGGTATCTGAATATATCCGACACACCAAGCTTGACAGCTGCTGTACAGCTAACATTTTGGGTTTTGCTTTAGAAGAGTAATTATTTGCAGCATTTGACAGGTGCAAAGCTAAGAAAACCTCCTTTGTTTCTGCCAGTCTGTAGATAGTTAACCTTCTCTGTTTAAACTTTAACTTCTGAAAGATGAGATAGATTTTCTTTCATTGTTTGAGTTCAGTGAGCCTTCTACACATACATGTAAATGAAGCAGAAAAAGATCAAAATGCATTAAATGTTTCACTTAAAACTAATTGGTAAGTGTATAAAGTAGGCAATTTTTCTGAGTAAAACTGAGTCAGAATTCTCAGTTCAGTCTAAAAAGTTGCAGCAATATCATTTTGAGTTTTTATCTACGTCATTCTTAAAATAATGTGATGGTTTAAAAAGTTCAGGGAGAAAAGAAAAACTATCAAGGCTTTCTTAACCATTTTGTAAACCACAGGGACCCACAGCAATTAGCTCTGCATGCATACTTCAAGTCATTGTGGTTATAGTTGTTAGTGAGCAACATGAATTTGCCAGCCTATTCATTAGCTATAACCAACCCAGCATTTAAAAATCCAATTTGCTCAGCTTTAACTAGTCCACTCAGTTATAAAAGTCCAGGCCAGAAGGCACAGAATTACTTCCTTAAGAAACCATTAACATTTGGTAAATAAAGTGTATCTGGTAACTATACCTCCATCTGCAGGAAAACATATAACTATGATTATCTTCCTACACCACCTGTCAAGCAGTTTGGTTCAAAATTCATTTGGGGTGGAGGTGGAAGGTAAGAAAGGAGGCTTGAGGGAATGTTTCAAGTCTCTGAACTACTCAGCATTACATCTGCTCAAAAGAGGTACTGGCTAGAATGACACATCCTTCATATCTGATTGCTTTTTGCTCAGAGACACCTTCTGCAATTTGCCAAAATAAGCTTGAAGCTCACAAAATATGATAAGCCTAAGCCAACTGTTAGCAAAGTGTTCACAGGAAATTTACTCTCTTCTGTAATTTGCCTTTCAGTTTATTTTATTGAGGCGGAATCAATTAAGAATAATTTTTTTGTTTGCTTCCCTGTATCACAACCACTGGACAGGCTTTACTATATTCTTCAAAATCTTTCCTTTTAGGAATAACTGGGTTTTCACCTGTCATTTTAAAAAATTTTATTTATGAAGTGAGATACTATTCCACTGATCAATTTCTTTGTCCGCTCACAAAACGTTCTGGTAACTCGTAGTTAGACAAGCCTATTCTAACAGTTGGCCAAGAACTTATTTTTCATCTCGACATCCACACACATACAGGCTGAAGTTTCCTAAGTATCTAATTAATTTCAGAAACTTCAACAGGAAATCATAACTGTCCAGAAAGCATAAATCTCTTTCAAGAATTAGATAATACAGCGTTTGCCAAAGATTTTCAAGAAGCGATGAAGGCTTTTTTAATAGTCAAATTTCCAAGATGGGCAATGGAATAGATAGTCACATCAGAAAAGTACATTCTGCCAACTCAGTGAAAAAAAAGACTCAAATTTGGCCAGGTTACAGGCATCTAAAAACTGCAGTTGATTTAGTTCAGCTGAAGACATTGATTATACTATGTCCTTCATAAATGCTGACCGCACTAAGCGCACCCAGAGAGGACAAGTTTCCCTGTAAATGCAACTCTAGGGTACAGCAAACTGCATCCCAAATACCCAAAATGGAGAGAAGAGAGCCTGTGCCTCCTCTGCTTGCAATAAATCTCATTGTGCAAATTCATCTATTGCTTGAGTAATCTGAATACAGCATGGAGGTAAACAAGAGAATAGGGAAGTCATGAAAAATTGCAATTGGCTTAGGAGCCTGGGAAAAGTTCCAATGATGCATAACAGTGCCAGTATGGTACATGTAACTGCAGTTTACTAGTTTCCTAACCTAGAAAATGGTGCACACACAAGTGTGGTCAAAAYACATGTAACAATTAAAAAGTCAAGCACTTAAAATGTAAAAATGTCAAAGRTGAAGTTGTTCTTACACATAAATATTTCCTCCTTAAAGTCTATTCACAGTCCACATCGACAAAAGCACAGACTCTCACATTCTCACTGGACTCCAGTCCCCGTCAGCCTGTAGGATGAACCCGCCCCAATTATTTAAGGAGGGCAACTGTAATCTCTGTGATCTTTCATCTTAGTCACAAGAGCTCCACAATGCATGTTGCAGATCACTACAGAAAAGTGACCTCCTAGTGAAGATAGTTGACTTATTTTCTTTAAAAAGAGAGAGATAAAAGGGAGAGAAAAAAAACACTGAGTCGCCAAGCCCACATGCTCTTTTGAAGGACATTTCTGCTCCAGAATTCCTCTATAATTCTAGTGAAGTTATTAATCAAAAATCAAATTGTATCTTTCTTTGGGAATACTCTACCCTCATATTGTGGGCCTGATTTGCAGAAGTAGCAATCTCCAGTAGGAACTGGATATGGACGTTTACAGCCATAGCTAAGTTTCCAGAAGGATCAAAGCCCTCTGAGATATGCAACGGGTGCCCAAGCCTGCACATACTTATGACTCTATTCCCACTTCCTAGGCTTCAAATGTAATTAAAAATATGGAATACCATGAAGTTCTGACCACACAGAACTCTGTAAAAATTAATCCATTTGTGTAAAACACTTGCAGAATATCACAGAATCACTTAGGTTGGAAGAGACTTCTGGAGACCAGCTAGTCTAACCCCCCTGTGCAAGCAGGGTCACCTACAGCGTGTTAGACAGGGCTGCATCCAGGCGGGCCTTGAAGATCTCCAGAGAAGGAGACTCCACAACCTCTCTGGGCAACCTGTGCCAGGGCTCCGTCACTCTCACAGGAAGAAATTCCCCCTCATGGTCAGGCAGAACTTCCTGTGCTTCAATTTCTGCCCATTGCCTCTTGTCCTGTCACATGGGACAACTGAAAAGAGTTTGGCCCCGTCCCCTTGACACCCTCCCTTCAGGTACTTGCACACATTGATAAGACCCCACCTCAGTCTTCTCCTCCCCAGGCYGAAGAGGCCCAGCTCTCGCAGCCGTTCCTCATAGGGCAGGTGCTCCAGCCCTCTGATCATCCTTGTAGCCTTATGCTGGACTCTCTCCAGTAGCTCCATGTCTCTCTTGTACTTGGGAGCCCAGAGCTGGACACAGSACTCGAGATGAGGCCTCACCAGGGCTGAGGGGAGGGGCAGGATCACCTCCCTCCACCTGCTGGTAACACTCTTCTGAATGCACCCCAGGATACCATTGGCCTTCTTGGCCACAAGGGCACATTGATGGTTCATGGTCAACCTGTCATCCACCAGCACTCCCAGGTCCTTCTCTGCACAGCTGCTCTCCAGAAGGTCAGCCTCCAGCTTGTACTGGTGCCTGGGGTTGTTTTTCCCTAGGTGCAGGACCCTGCACTTGCCCTTGTTGAACCTCACAAGGTTCCTCTCCGCCCAGCTCTCCAGCCTGGCCAGGTCTCTCTGAATGGCAGCACAGCCCTCCGGTGTATCAGTCACTCCTCCCAGCTTGGGATCTTCAGCAGACTTGCTGAGAAGACACTCTGTCCCCTCAACCAGGTCACTGATGAAGAAGTTGAACAGGATGGGAGCCAGGACTGAGCCCTGGGGGGCTCCACTAGCCACAGGCCTMCMACTGGACTCCACACCACTGACGACGACCCTCTGAGCTCTGCCTTTCAGCCAGTTCTCAATCCACCTCACTGCCCACTCCTCTAACCCACACTTCCTGAGCTTACCTAGGAGGAYRYTAKGGGAGACAGTGTCAAAAGCCTTGCTGAAGTCAAGGTACACAAYRTCCACTGCTCTCCCCCTCATCTACCCAGCCAGTCATGCCATCAGAGAAGGCTATCAGATTGGTTAAGCAAGATCTCCCCTTGCTGAATCCAGGCTGGCTACTCCTGATCACCTTCTTTTCCTCCATATGTCTGGAAAGGACAGCCAGAACGAGCTGTTCCATCAGCTTTCCGGGGATGGAGGCGAGGCTGACTGGCCTCGAGTTGCCTGGGTCCTCCTCCTTGCCCTTTTTGAAGACTGGAGTGACACTGGCTTTCTTCCAGTCCTCAGGCACCTCTCCAGTTCTCCAGGACCATTCAAAGATGATGGAGAGCGGCCTGGCAACAACATCCACCAGCTCCCTCGGTACCCRTGGGTGCGTCCCCTCTGGGCCCATGGATCTGTGGATGTCTAGCCTGCCCAGGAGGTCTCTAACCCTATCCTCCTCAACCAAAGGAAAGTCTTCCCGTCTCTGGACTTTCTCCCTCACRTCCAGGCTCTGGGATTCCTGGGGGCTGCCCTTAGCAGTGAAGAYTGAAGCAAAGAAGGCATTCAGTAATTCTGCCTTCTCTGCATCCCTTGTCACCAGGACCCCTGCCCCATTCAGTAGTGGGCCCACATTTTCCCTAGTCCTCCTCTTGCTGCTGATGCATTTGAAGAAGCCCTTCCTGTTGTCCTTGACATCCCTTGCCAGACTCAATTCCAACRGGGCCTTAGCCTTCCTCACCGCATCTCTACATACTCTGACAACATTCCTGTAATTCTCCCACGTAGCCCGTCCCCTCTTCCACAGTCTGTGTACTTTCTTCCTCTGTCTGAATTTGGCCAAGAGCTCCTTGCTCAACCATGCAGGCCTCCTGCCCCTTATGCTGCACTTCTTACTCATAGGGATGCACTGCTCKTGGGCTTGGAGGAAGTGATGTTTGAACACCAGCCAGCTCTCCCTTCCCTCTAGGGCCTTAACCCATGAGATTCCACCAAGCAGGTCTCGGAAGAGCCTGAAGTCTGCTCTCCTGAACTCCAGGGTTGCAATCCTGCTTGTYGCCTTACTTCTTTCCTGCTGSACTCCACCATCTCRTGGTCRCTGMAGCCAAGGCTGCCCCCARCCTTCGCATCTCTAACCAGTCCCTCTCTGTTGGTAAGGACAACGTCCAGCAGGACACCCTTTCTCGGAGGCTCCTCCACCATCTGTGACAAGAAGTYATCATCAGTGCATTGCAGGAGCCTCCTGGACTGTTTGTGCCTTGCTGTGTAGTCCCTCCAGCAGATGTCAGGGTGGTCAAAGTCCCCCATGAGAACCAGGGCCTGTGATCATGAGGCTTSCTCCAGCTGTCTATAGAAGGCCTCATCAACTTTCYCTTCCTGGTCAGGTGGCCTGYGGTAGACMCCCACAACAGTGTCCCCCATGTTGGCCTGYCCTTTGATCTTTAMCCATAAGCTCTCAACTGCCTCCTCCTCCTYCCYGCCCAGGCAGAGCTCGATGCGTTCCAGCTGCTCTCTCACATAAAGAGCAACTCCACCACCTCGCCTCCCTGGCCTGTCTCTCCTCAAAAGCACAGAGCCATCCATGGCAGCATTCCAGTCACGGGAGCTATCCCACCATGTCTCTGGGACTGCAATGAGCTCATGGCCCTGCGATCGCACACAGATCTCCAGCTCCTCCTGTTTGTTCCCCATGCTSCCTGCAATGGTGTACAGGCATTTCAAAGAGGTGGTCACGCCCGCAGGTTTCCCAGGGAGGGTGTACAGGGGTCCCCCATGGCCATGTCCCAAACGCACATCCCCAGCTGCATGMACCCGTTGGAGGCYCYYCAACCCARCTTGTGTTTTGTCGTCCACCTTGTCTGTATGACCCACCTCCTCCCCCCTCCTACCTAGAGRAGCACAGAAAAGCCATAGAGAAACTAATAAATCTGCCCTTGGGATTGAGTTTGCAAGTTTAAAGAAGTGTTAATTAATAGTACCCCAGAATGCACAATGAATATTGTATCAAAGCAGTAAATAACTGTTCAGCACTGTGCTATATATGGAATGAAGCAGTAACCCTCTGGAAAAAAAAAGTATGTAGTAATCTAATAAAATCTACCAAAAGATTTTTTAAAAGGCTGCATAGGCACTCTTCACTTTAATGCCTCATTTTTGATTGATTTTGTGTTTGATTTTGCAAATTCAGTAACACCCTTTATATTTACACACATGAGAAAATAACTGTCACTGACACAAAGTCAAAGCTCTGCAGAGATAATTACCGATAAAAGCTTTGGGTTTGAAATTATGAGACTAGTTAGAACTTGAGATCTGAAGCCTTACAAGGTGAACTTAGCCCTTCACTCTACAAACATTTTTCCCTTTAATTTATTCTAATGGGTTTTAAGGAAGACTAAAGAACTCTTTGAAAGAATTGAGGAAAATCTTAATAAAGTTTAATATGGACACTAAAGATTGCCATTTTTTATCAGGAACCTAGACATACTCCAACCTTGTTTTAATTACATACTGCATTAGGGCCACACATTGAAGAGGTTACTGCATTATTCAACACATGGTAAGTTCAGCTTTTTCCTGACAACAAGAATTCTTCTGCTGTTCAGAACACGGACCAGATTTGACAATTCAGACTGAAAATGCAGAATATGTTACCTTATGATTTGCATATTGTTTTCAGCCCAATATATTTATTTTAGTTATATTCTTAGCATGCTTCCAGTAGTTCATCATAAGACAGTTTACATTAGCCAGGCATATCACTTACCCCAGTCTAAATAGTGTACTGYTTTCACCTCCTGGCACCAAAGCATGCAGCCTGAGGGCATGAGCAGAGTTGAGCAGATGGCGCTGAAAGGAGGGCTGCACATCACCACTGCTCCCCCCACTGGAAAGCACCAYCTTCCCAGACAAGTTGGCACAACATAAAGTGCATGCATCTTCTCTCCTTCTATCCAGAGACCCGCTCCCAGCATCTTAGCTTACTGAGGAGTTCAAGCTAAAACACCAAACTTCATAAGGAAGTGTCAGGGTGTAGACACTCTTTTTGTTCTATTACTTCTGCTGTAGAAGCAATAATGTCTAGTACACAAGCAGTGACATCTTAAACCATCAGGGATATATTTGATGGGCTAGGGGAATCACATAATGTAGTCTGTTGAAGTAAYGGCATCACTTACAGATAAAATACTTATATTAGGATAAAACACTTCAAGAATTAAAACACACACACACGCACTGGTTTGTTTTTTCTCTCCCCCTCAAGTCATTCTGTACTAACAAAGCAACCATCAGCACTCCTATTCTGAATTCACTACCCTATTTTTATGTAATATTTTTTATATGCCAGCTTTCAAATGGCTTGCTTAAATTTCTTATGACATAAAAGACACGAAATACACATAAAAAACATTAAAATACTTGTCCACATTTGAYTTTTTTAATAAATCTGTTAAATATTTAGCTAGAGTTCATTTACCAGTAAAACTTGCATCTGAAACACAACTTATGGAAACAGTTACAAGAAAATTCACTGACACTTCACTGACACAAAATATATCTTTTACCAATCCATCAGGGGCTTTCATTCTGAAATCCATTAGCTGTATGAATGCTGAGACCAACCCTCAAGGAACTCCATAGAAGTTCATAAATTTACCACATTCTGGAAGCAGAAGAAAGTCTACCCTCCTCTAGAACCACCAGCATGAAAAACCTCAAACTGCACTTTTTTGGCAAATACAGAAGGAAGTGAAGAACATTAGCTTTAAAATAAAATGTGATACCTTTCAAAATAATTAGTGCCAACAGAAGACCTTATTGCAATCTGCTTAATATTTGTTTTAAAATCCATGATTCAAAACTGCTTTTTTTAAATAAAATAACTCAGTATCWGTAAAGAACTCTGCAAGCAGTAGAGATCTGACATTTCCTACATAAATCTGTTCCCTGTGATCACCTGACATTTAACATGTTGGCATGAGCTAAATGCTAATTAACAAGGGTGCTTATTTCACCTTCCACAAACCAGAAATAATTTCTGCTTTTAATCTGACAAGACAGTTTAGACTGCTTTGGCTAATGCTCCTGAATTAATAACAGCCATAAAACGTCTGTGCTGAAACTTTTAAGTTTATGCCTTTTGGGAAATTTTATCCCAAGATTAGAAACGAGTTCTAAGCTCTGGAAATAAAGTTGTTACATAAATCAGAGATTTAGCCCTTGAGACCACTTAAATCAGCAACTAATCTCATACCAAACTTAGCAGGCCTCCTAATAGGTGACTGAATCAGAATTTTTGAAGTGTTACATAAAAGCTAAGAATTCTGTAATAGGTCTTTATTACAAAACACCTATACCTTACTTGGGATATTTTTCCTTTTTGGTAAACGAACAAATAGGATGGAGGCATTTAAATGGCAAGAAATCTCATTAGAGACTTTCCAATATTAATAATATCAAAGTTTAGGTGAACAAACATTAACAACTGATTCAGCTGAAGGACATGGTTTTACTACTTTCTATATTCCTTACCAATATTCCTACACCCCAATTTCTGAGTAAGAAGCGGGTTTTTGCTTTTTTTTTTTTTAAACATAATTTTGAGAGCTGRGGAAGGATATTAATTTTATACTACCTTCCAATGTGGTAACCCTTGAACAACAAMCTGTGCAAATGTTTATGGAAAAATATTTTGAGTATTGAGCTAACCTGTGCTTTATGATTCATATATGATTTCTTTTGGAAATTGCCATAACAAAATGATTATCATAAGCATTGACATATCTGTGTGTGTGTGGTTTTTTTTTTGGGGGGGGGGGGGGGGGGGGGGGGGGGGTTGTTTATTACTATGGTGACACCTCAAAACATAGTTTCCTAACGCAGTCAGATAAGGCTACTATTTTATGCATCTATAACAACAATGGGGAATTTGGATAGTTCACAATGTCCACTGCTACCTAGAATCGTGATACAGCTGCCCGGTTTAAATCATGGTGAAGAGAGACTGTTCTTACTAGTCATTGCACAATGCACAAAACGGAGCAGGAAGGCTGCTTAGAACTTAACTAGCTCAAATAAGCAAAACAGACAAGATGATCATAGAAATGACTGATAAATAACTTGACTTGTGCATCCAAGCTGCATATACTTAACTTAGCAATCTGCATGGAGGTTGATATCTATGAACAAAATAATTTAATGCAAGTATGTCAACTAGCAAAAGGATAAATAAATAGATGTTTATTTTAAAGAAGCAGTTAAATAGTTTCAGGAATGTAAAGCAAAACAAAGCAATTTGTTTAAATAACAGAGAAAGCTTTGGCCCTAAAGTATTTAAGAATTCTCTTGTTTATCACCCATGATATCCRTTCTCTACAATCCAAGTTTAACCAAGTCTCCCCACTCCCCACTGCACAGTATCTTGCTAAAATCTTGTGAACGTTGAGAAACAAAATATTAGAAACCATGTTAGGACATTTAATAACATATACGTATGGTTGCCATTTAACTACATAGCCTCCATTCAGGCATAAAGACAGGTTATACAGGATGAAAGAGAGCATGGCCTTGTGAAACAGCTCAGTAGGAAGTTTAGAAGCAGATGACAAGTTGTTTATCTGCAGACATGGAAAGCTGTTCTAACTGAAGATAGGAGATAGATACTGAAATTAAGTAGCTATAATTTCTGAACTGTTACTGTGACCTAGACACACAGATACGCTCATCTTCACTGCTACCATGCTCAAGTCTGGCAGCCCTGGRTAACACCACACTTTTCTTACCTGCAAAGACATCCTGAAAAATAGCCCTACTGATGCTGATTTGAACCAGAGCAAGGGAAAACAAAGGATGGAGGCTCAAAAGCCTGCCTAAGTAGGGAAGAGAGAGCACCTAGTGACCTGAGACCTGTGTGGGATATCATGAAAGAACTCCCAGAGTTACCCTTACCTTCAAAATTATGGCACATCAGGAGACACAATCTCAAGTAAAAATAGACAACTGCATAACTCCATTAAAATTACAATAAAAAATAAGGCTAGAATTTGCTTTTTTTGAGTTTAAGTATTAGAAGAAGACAGAAAGCAAAGATTAATAATACAGGCCTCAAAGGCAAACCCAATGGGATTTGATTGAAGGCATTACTCATTACTCCCAAATAAAAATAACAAGTTTTGCTTGTTTATATTTTTGGAAAAGAATGAGAAAATACCAAAATGTTATTCTGAAGTTAATCTCATGGTAGTAGCAGTAGCTTATCATTAAAGGTAAACAGGATGATAGGGAAGGCTGAATGTAAGCTTCCACTGACTTACTGACTCTGAAAAAGTAACAACTGATGTGTATATGCTGTGGACTCTGTATAACTTCCTGATAACAGTTTCTCTTCTAAAACACAGTTCTGAAGAATTTAACTTGCAAGATATGTGCCTTCAGCCAGTACTAACTCAACTGACAGAAAAGTTCTCTCTTATTTTACTTCAATTCTAGGAACTCAGAGGATCAGTTACAGTAAAATTCAAAAATGAACATATACCACAAACACCAAAAAGAGTCCTGTCTGGGCAACTACAGTGAATTAATTCATCTCTACTTTCTAATTCRGACTAGTAGCCTATACTACAGAAAATGACTATTTAATTCACAAAACATATTTAAAATAATATGCAGGTTTTAAATACAGATATAAAAATTCCATCTATACTAAAACATACCAATTCTTAGTCAAGGATTTACTTACTACAATCTGTTGTTGAGATTTGCAATAAATATGTTACGAWTAGTAGGAATAGTGCATGCATGCATGGGATTATCTGGTTGTGGAAGCTTCAAAAGGGGCAGCAGATGAAGGGACAAACACACATATTAGCAGGTTATTAGGATCACAGCAGAACTATTTGCAGTTTCTCAGGATACCAAGGTGGAAAAACAAGGGACAGCTTATAATAAGGTAGAGTCTACATGCACACAAACTAATACTCAAGCCGCTAATAGATGACAGCAAAAAGATGAAGAAAGTAGAAGCTTTAAGGCACGCAGGGGTAAGATGACTAAAGACTGAGTTGATTCTAATGCTTGGCGAGATGGCATAGGAAACAAAAAATAAAAGATCCTAATCTGTTAGCTAACTCTACAGAATGGAAAAGGCACATCAAAAAAGAAAGATGGTCCCTAACCTAGGAACCAAGTAAATCTTCATGTCATCCCATGAATTGTAACCAGATCACACGGATCACTGCACCTGAACGTTGGACACAACACTTGGGCATGTGTCATTTTTGCTTGTGAGTATGCAAGCGTGAAACTGAGTAGAATCAATTTTGTTTCAAAATAAAATAATTTTATCTTATAAGGTCTGTCATTAAGCTTTGCTGCACTATTGCTACAGTATTGCATCATTATTTCTTAGAGCATGTTCAGCATATTATTCAAAAAAAAAAAGTAGAATTCTGTATCTAAGGAGAGGTTCTACAAATACTCTCAACTTCTGCTTCAAGTTCATCCAATGCAAAACCAATCCCTCCCATCTCTTAAAGGCAAACACCGAGGGAACATGTTAACAGTCTGAAAGATGAGCTTGCAACTTGGGCTTGTCACGTCCCTATTCTGTACTCGTTCACATATCAATATGTATTTTTCCTTTTACAAGCAAGTCTACAATTCTTATACATACAGGCTCCAGCTCATGCATAAATTAAGAATTTTAAGATCAAGCTACTCTAAACTTATCCAAATCTCTGCAATTTAAAGCACATAAAGTGAATGATGTTTCCTGGGAAATGTACATATTTACAGCAGTACCATCTGACTAGTATGGAACAGGGCAAGCAAAGTAACTGACATTTTAATTTYACAGGAATTTCAAAACAAGTCATTGGCAGTACTCATCACAAAACTGTAATTTCTTTTTACCTTGTAAAGTATCTTACAGCTCTCACCTGTTTATAGCTGGGTGTGCACAGAGAGAGAAGCAGTAGCAAAACTTCAGTAACAGACTAAGGGAAGAGAACAGAAATTTAAGTTTTCAGGCATACCGTCACACCTAATTCCTCTCTTAAGATTTGTTACCAGGGCTGTATTAGTAAAGCAAAGCTGGCCTATCCAAAGTATGATACCACAGCCTATACAGCATATCTTGGCCTATACAGCATCTAGGCTTTTTGGAGATATGTTGTGCACATACAGATAGCCTTGTACATGTAAGCAAGCACAGTTGGAGAATCTGTGATATCTCTTGGCAAGAATATATTCCCTGTTCCCAGGCAAGAAATGAAGGGATACACTGCCATTTTATTCCCTTTCATATCTTTTGCCCTGGGATGGAAGTTACAGTGACTACCAAACACTGGAGACAGTAAGACAGCTCAACACAACTCCAGTACCATGTAACTAAGTACACAATTGCCACAGACAACACAAAGAATGAAAACGTTTTGGCAAGCATAAAGACAGGCAGGGCATATGGTCTGTCCTTAACTATAAGGAGTATTCACTCTAAGTGACATCCATGTGCCAACAGCGCAAAGTAAATGAACACAGCCTCTAAAGGAAAACAAACTCTAAACTGCCTATTCCTGCAGARAAATGGAAACCAGATCTATGTGTAGCTGAATAGAGGTGCCAGTAGTCTTAACTGATTTTTATTGGTTGTGTCAATGTCTCAGTGTGTCCAAGTGACTGCAAGAGATAAGCCGCGATTACTTAAAATAAATATGTATACATACACACACACACATATATAATTAATAAATTTACTGTGGCCAGTAACATAACATTGTTGCGCAACTTCAGATCTTGATACTGCAAAAAACCTTAAACGCCTTAAACATAATAGAAGGTTCTCATTATAATTCAAGTGAGGCAAAGTAGGGGGGAAAAAAGGACATATTGAGAAAGTTTGTTTCTCCCTAGTGTAAACATATTAAAACTAGAAATGGGGAAAAAGTACAGAGAAAAGTGCTACAAATCAGCACTGAAGAAGTAAACAAGACCCATATGCATTGCTRTAGCCATTTCCTAATCCTATTTCAAGCATCTGGACCAGATGCCCGAAATCCTCCCGAGAGTTGGCAAAGGTTAACAAAAGAGCACGAAAGCTGTGCGACTCCAATGGCTTGTCCCTGCTGGGGAAGATAAGGGCAGGAGAGGAAGATACTACACCATCCAAAAACTAAAGGTACTCACAAGACACTTTGCGAAGATAAAATAAAACTACACTTTCTGTCCTGCCACCTGTCATCCATCCTGCAGTTAGAGAGCAATGCAGGATGCTGGGCAGATGGCAAAGCCGAGTGCACAGCTGCGCCACCAGGGCATTTACAGTACAGGCTTGGGGAAGAGAAGAGAAACGGGGCAACTCGATCTGTTTTTCCTCTCCTCACATGGAAATATTGCACCAAGCAATGGACTCCAGCTGGAAACCTCATTATGTAAGTAATATAATTTAGGATATTAGAGGAAGTCAGCTGCAGCTCATCTATTCAATAAACACATACTCACTGACAATTTTCTTAGAACATGACAATGTTATCTTAGCAGGTGGTTTCTGAGCAATAATCACAAGAAATTCAATCAAGGCACTCTGCACCTTCACCACAGCATCAGTGAAGGATGACAGMCACAGAGTACGCAATACCTGGCTTATTTTAATTAAATGTTCTTCCTCCAGTAATCGTAAAAAGTTGACTAGCATTTCACAACAGCTCAACTTAAAATTTTGAAACAAACATGTTTAACTGATACCTTTTGAAACAGAACTGGAAACCACAAACTGAAGAACATGCACTGGTTGTTATAAAACTAAGAACTGTTGACTTAGCAAACACGTTGCCTAAGAGATATTTTAACACTGTATTTAATTCATATTATGTCATAAACACTGAAGACCAATATAATTCAGATCTGAAGTAAATAATCCCCTTCCTCATGAGTACATCAGTTAATGGAACAAAGAAATAAAGCCAGTAAAAATTAGGCTGTCAATTCAAGTACTACATTATTTTTTTTTAAAAAAAAGGGGGGGGGGAGACAGACAGACATATTAACAACAGTAGATAGGAGCCTGACAGATCTGGGTTTTTCTCCTTAATGCCTGCCGTATGGTCATCTTGTCTTTTGGATTTTTAGAGATATTTAGAGATGAAAATTAAATTTTAATTTAGCTTAAAATTTAAGCTCCTCACTGCATAGTTTTTCCATAACAAATCCTAGGAAACTTCAATTTTCATGAAAGTAATATTTAGAGACAATGTTGACTTTTTCCCTTTTTCTTCTCATCCCTTCTGCCCAAGCTCCATTTCAATTGCTGCTTACGAACKGGTAGAAAACCCTAGTAAACTCAGACATGCTACAGAACTGTCAGCCAGATAAATTAGGTCCTTTCTTGGATAACTGGCCATGTTGGTGAACTATCGATTAGCACCTCAACCCACATTCTTTTTTAGACTGTCTATATTGAGATTGCATTTAGCCATATTTCAAAAGATATATTTCAGCATGCTGAGASACAATGAACAGTGAATCTATTGAGTTAGTAACTCAGGTTTCAGAATGTAATAACTATTGGGTTTATATTAAAGACATATTTAACCTGTTTGAATGTCCGGAATGTTTGAGTACAGGTATATCACATGCATATACAGTCGAATTAACTGATCACAAATGCAATTAAGTGCAAAAGGACCATAAGAGACCACATAACTTTCATATGCATATAAATAAAAATAACRATAGTTTCCCTTTCCCATGTAAAAGCTCAGCAGTCATAATTTGCAACCATAAATCCTTAAATTTTATTGCCTTTACTCAGAGAACTCCCTGTATCAAATATCTGTGCAGGTTAATGCCAACATAGAACACCTAACTAAGCTAGCAAACGTGTCCAATACCAGCTACATAGGAGACCTTCTACTAATAGCATGCAACAAGGTACACAAGGAGGAAGTCTCAGAAAGAACAGCTTCAAGAAGTCCAGATAATAAAGCTAAGTGACAAGGCCTGAATTTAACAACAACCTTAAGTCAAGATTTCATCTTCTGCTGCTTTCYTTGTATACAGAAGTTACATATCTGGATTCAGGCTTCAAGTTAAACATGGCACATATATTTCCTAGAATAACCTGAAAGAGAAGTTTTAATTGCAGTTAGGATATTTTTGACTCAATAAAATTTGTAACTTTTTTGGGGGGGGTGGAGTGGGGGGTGGGATTATCATTATCACAGTCAACAGTTCCACAGACACACAAAGTTTTCTTGTTTGCCCTGCCATTATGTCATGTCTCAAACAAGTTAAAAGTCTGTTACAGAAACAGGCTACATTAATGCTATTGCTCTTATGGGGAAAAAAAATACAGAAAAGATGAAATAAAAACTGGAAGTACATTAAAATTTTTATTAAAAAAATCCATTGCTAGCCATTACAAGGAGCAGTAATCACAAACTGCTTCTACAATTAAATGCTGCTACCTTTTGGACAGTTTTATTTAATACTGTTCTTTTCTAAAAAAAATAAAATAAAAGAGGGAGAGAGCCTCTGCATCTTCAATACTAAATTTCCCTTGAGATAATACTAAAAAACTACAATACAGACAAGAAAGGTAATAGCCTTTTCTATTTTGAGTAAATGTGTATATTGATTGTTATTTAGAATTTGTATCACGGTTGCTAGCTAGGGGCACCAACAAGGGTCCATTTCTATCATGCTGGGAGGTGCAAGAARCATGTATGAAAAAAGTTTATTGTTCATCCTACTAAAAGTTATCAAACGTTATCTTTTAGGAGAGATTTCAGATGCAAACACATAYTTGGAGTGAAACAATTTCATGATCAGTTCATTCTTACTCTTGGCCTGTGCTTTTTAACTTTTCTGAAGAAAAAGAAAAAAATAAGTTCACAAGACAAAATGTTGGATGAAAAGTATTAATGTTTTCAGTCATAACTTCTACCATCATTAGAGGATGTTCTTGTTCCTTATGTGACAAGAACGCACCAACAGCCAAGATAGCAGCTGAAGTATTCAATACCCAATGTTGATTGCAGTATTTCACTGAAAAATGCCCCAATATTCCTTGACTAAACATACCAAAATAAAATCTCATTATACCGTAGCATTTATTAAAGATGTGCATCAGACAATGACACGTAAATTACAATAAAATACAGTGTAAGAAGGATTTTGTTAAGTAAAAGATGAAATAAAATTCTGAAACATTTTTGGAGGGCGTTAACATAGCCCCTGACA
>NW_028186435.1:4181500-4259554 GCF_003343005.1 Rhea americana
AAAAAAAACACTCGTCAGTCAGGACAAGTTTAAATCACGTTGACTTCTGCATTAATCCTGCTACAGCAAGTCTCTGCATGCTTTCCCGTGCTCTGTGCCTTGCAAAACTCAGACCTGCTAGGACAACAGCCAACACGCATTCAATCAGATAAATATCCAAAGCTATCAACCACCTGCTTGGAGCACTCAAGATATTAACCTTTTCTGCTCAACTCATCTGGCTTGAAACAGTGAAACAAAACACCTGTTAGCGTTGAAAAAGTGTCATACAATATGCAAAACACTGATTTTTATAAAGCTCATATAACACATCCTAAAACTAGCAAGGAATAGCTCTTGGGAAAAAAAAAGACAGACAGACAAAGCCCCACTCAACAATAACTTCCTTGATATTCAAATTACTGAATGACAGATTTTAACATTCTAAACCTATTCCACCATGTTTTTTTTTTATATATATTCATGCAGGCAAAACGCAATTTTTCCATACCTTAGTGACGATTCTTAGTAGTGTACTTTCTCCACTAGCCCTTCTACTAGTCCAGTTCCACTAGAACTTCTACAGTAAAACTTTTAAAACATGGTCGTATAGTGCAGAAACTTTTATTTTAAACTTAGTACAACACTTGTCCCAATGCAAAGTAAAATATTAGCCTTCCTGGAACCAAAAATAAGATCTAATTGCTGTTTTCTTCTTCAGCAGCTTGTTGCAAATATTATCTACTAGATACGCATGCAGAAAACCAAGCAAGCAATGCCAAAGCCTTTTTAACCTCTTGTAACTGCAGTTCCTGTATGSAAGCAAGCCAAAACAATAAAGCTCTATCCTGAGTCTCTCCTATATCATTTCCATGGACCTTAGTGAATATTATGCCTTTTTTCCAGCAATGCTTTCATATTCGAGATAAATCTAAAATGTCTTAAGTCTCTTATGCAGTGTTCAGTGGCATGCAGTGTTCAGTAGCATTCAGCAGGCCACCATGAGAGAAGAAAAATAAAAAAGCCCACAACYGAATGGCAATGATCATCAGGTGGAAGAGGCAGGAAGATCACTGAAGTGCACATCGCCAAGTGATGCTATCTAGAAACGTTGGTTAGAGTAATCTATTACTAACTTCATTCTGCTTGGAGAAACCTCAGATATTTTTCAGAGGAAAGAAAGTACATATACGCTACTGTTTGAATAATAATAATAATAATTTAAAAAAGCAAGCTACATCTCAAACTGCTTCCTTTTCTAGTAATCCTCCATTATCTTAGTAATGTATAAACCAAACATTCTTAAAGAATTATCAACAGTTCTCTTTGCTTAAGCAAAACCAGCATGAGCATTTTCTATCTGTGACTATACTGAAGTACAAGTTATTAATATGCTAATTCTATTCCACTGTTTACAATACTTGCATTAACACACGCAAAGGCAGATTTTATTCTTTTCCATACCATGCCCCAGACAAACAAGATTTGTTTTTTCCATTTAGCAGCCTGTCTTTGAACTGCAAACAGAAAGTGTTCTGATGAGTGAAGGCAAATCAGAGGTTAATCTGCTAATCTGGAGTGAGAGTTTATTTGGGGGCAGGGGGGGACCTTCTAACAAAAGCATCAGAAATTTAGCACCAGCATACTGAGATCAAGGTCTTTTTGGTGAAGGCAGATCCTCAGACTCATCCTCAGACTTCATCCTGCAAAAACAGATGAGACTCTTCCTAACAGGTTTTAACAGGCATTTTGTGTAAATGCCAATAATGTGAGGACAAGCACAGTTTTGCTCAACCTCCTCCCCTTCCACAAAAAGCCACTTCTTGGAAGTCTTGATTATGTAACAAAACAAATCTGAAACTTATAGCTCAAAATATTTCTTGGATCTTCTCGACTGTTTCTATTATTCTGGTCTAGAAAAACAGGAGCAGCCAGCAGTAAGAGACCAACAAGAAATTTATATCCCAGAAGCAACCATATGACAGAACAACATGAGAAACAGGGAGAAAGCCTCCAACTTACTTATGATGAATTTATTAAATCTGGTTGGTTGGAGAGGATTTCTAAAATTATGCTACTCTACCAACTATGGGAAAAGAGGAAGGAGGAAGCATCTCATCTTTTGATTAGAAAAAAACAGCAGCAGCAATTCAGTCTACAGGAGAATTACCTTTTTTTATTTAAGTGTTGATCATTTTCTTAAAATGCTACTCTTAAAACAGCCTTCCAATGGCTATATATTCATGCAAGAACGAAAGAATAAATACAGGAGACAGGTAGAAGTACTACTGTGCAAGTCACCCAGAGACCTGTGCTTCCCAAATCAGTAGCCTGCCTTGTTTACCCATAACACTGAAATGCAATAGATTTGCAATTGTCTTCAAAGAGAAGTTTATCTTATATGCACAGTAATAAACTTCACTAATTTTCAATGTCTGTAAACGATGTTTGTAACTAGTGCTCTAAGAGCCTACCTAAAAACCTGTAACAGCAGCTCAGTTCAAAAGTTCAAATAAAGATATATGAGGTCATGAAGCAGGGTTGTCCTCTCATGTCCTGGTAGTATTTTATTTTCTTAAATATTAAACAAAAATACACTGGTCCCTAACAATCTGCCTGGAGGCTTAAAGAATATCTAAAAGCTAATGTAGCCTCCTAAAGCATTCAAGGAGTAGCATTCTACACAGTGTAGAAGTAAGGCCACTGTGCTATTCAACATCTCAAGGCTCACTACCTCATCAATAAAACTGAGTACTTAAAACAGTCCCCCAAGTGTTCACATTAAAGTCAAAAAGATTTTCAGAATACTGTTTAAAATTTGATTATAGCAGGTCCTGTTCTTGTACTCTGCTTTTTACCTTGTTAAATATTAAACTAAAGTTCACACAGGTTTAGAACACAGGCTTCTGCAGATCTCTGGCAAAAATACAGTCATTTAACCACAAACAGTCCACAACCGTTTTCTCTTCTAAACACTACACAATGGGGTGTACACTTGGTTTAACATATTCTGCTTTTAAGGTATTCTCTGCATTTTTATAACATTACCTTAAGCAGCTTTTTAAATTCTCTTTTTTAGTATGGATGTGTGTAAGAAAAAAAAAGAAAAGCTCTAAAATGAAATGGAAAAATACCACTAAAACCAAATAGCTTTAAACCACAGAATCCTTCACCTAAGACTTTCTTCCACCAAAGACAAAAAAAAAAAAAAAAAAAAAAAAGCAGCATAGATGACAATATTCTCAGAGTTAAGAATAAATTTTAAAAAGCCTGTCCTCTAGATTTGCTTATTTTCTTTAGATACACTCTAATATATGGCTCCAGTCTCCTAGTCATCATTGGCCGTTTCTTTCTTATTTGTAAAATCATTTTTGTGATCCTAAGCACTGTGGAGCAAAACTTGTTTTAAATGAGTTTGCTTTTGAGCTGCAATAATCTATGTGTAAGACCTTAAATACACTAATAACTGCAGTTACTACAAAATTAACTATACACTCTTCATAGAATTCATGTTCTAAATATTTTGCTCTTCATTAAGACCATGTGAGAAAATTTGAAGTGAGAAATAACTATACACCTTRCAACTACAATTAGAGACACCATTTACTGTCATCTCTCAGTGCCTTGTTTCACCTGGCCTGAGAAGTACCCAGCTCTTATTYTTTTTTTCATGTGAACACTCTCCAAAACATATCAACCGCAAACCTCCCTATACTACATTTTAAAGGTTTTAGACCAAAAATTCTTAATGAAGACTTCCAAGTAAATGAACTTTTTGTTCTAACTATAAAAACACCCTCCTGCAGCATTTGTAAGCTAGAAAGCACAACGTCTGTTTTATGTTTCATAGTAATGCTTAATCAACTATATGACAGTGAAACTGGTATTAAGTTAGTGAATGTAGCTAGTAAAATGARCATAAAAAAATTAATTGAAGTGTTCTGCAATATGGATGAGCATAGATACCCAAAAAAATACGTCTCAAATGCTGAAGTAGAAAACTCTTCTTTCCAGAAGTTTTTATAAGAGAAAAATCTGAACCTCAAAATAATCCATCCATTAAATTCAAGGCAAGTACTCAATGTGTTTGACTACCTAATTCATACACATATTATATCAAAGATTATGGGGGRAGAAGGTTGTTTTGTGTTTGTTTTCTTGTTTTTTTAAAGAAGGGAAATTATGAGCTRTATGTTACACTATGAAACTAATTGCAAACCAAATTTTGGCTCATTATGTGGGACTGTGAGATTTTTATAGGTCTCTCATGACTGTGAAAATACAAGCCTGGTGTGTAAATGTATCAAGGCTTTCAAGAAGTTACAGTGCAGTAACCACCAGCTGTTCTTAGGGGAGGAACTAGTGAAGTACCTCATATTATCTGGGGAAGCAGCTTTTCCTCACACAGAGAATACAGCATACATCTTGAATATAAACTTTTCCTCAATCTGTGAGCATATTAATCTCTCCTAATGGCAGGAAAATGACAGATTTTTTTCAATGTTTTCAATGTTTTGTAAACTAATTTAGGCAGCCTAAGCTCTAAAGAATATTATTGGCAACTTCTCTTAAAAATGCAAAGTTTCTTACTGCCTAATAAAGCCTGTTCCACAGGAATTTTTACTTCAGAAAATCCAACTCTTTTTCAGATTTCTTCAAATACACCAGATAGGATGGAAGGAGGAAGGAAAATGGCAGTWCTCCTAATTGCAATTTTTAGAGCTGCCCTGTTAAGTACTCTTCACAGCCACATACATTTCATGGCAACATATTGCATAAAATGCAATAAACAGCAAGACTATGACACTCATCTCAGAAATGCAGTGGAAATGATCTTCTTATGTTAACAGGATCTATAAAATAAATAGCTTTGAAATACTTATGTTTCCGCCTCCAGAGGTACTTCGCTGTTTAAGATTCACTGTATACACAGTATAAACAAGTGTAAATCACAGTCTGCTTTTATTCTGGAAATGCATTAGCATTGCATTAGCAATTCCAAAAGGCTTAAAGCCTTTTTAAAGAAAGTGGTAAAATTGTTCTCGTTTAGTGGGGAATTCTGTTTTTTTGATCACAGAAGTAATATTAGATTTGCACCTCCAACTGTCAACAAAAAAAAAAAAAAAAAAGCCTTCTTCCAGGGTTATCTTTACTTCTTTACTTGTAAATATGACAGGCAACAGAAAAAGTTATTCACATCTGTTATCTCTGCTCAAGCATTTGTACTTCTTAAGATGAACCTCCTTCCGCACTTAGCTTCAACAATTACGCTAAACGAACAAATTCTGYAGCATCCTCAAGTACTCAAGTACTTTTACTCTTTTACTTTTACTCTTCCACTTAAACCGCTGGATTCRGAGAGCCTTAAAACAAAATGTGACTCAAAAAAAAATAAAGAATCAAAAATCAGTTTAGGAATTTACAAACAAAAAATGTTTTCCACCTTAAAGCAGACAAATACTAGCTACAAATATGGCATACAACCTCAATACCAAGATTAGTCTAAAACTTAATTAATGGAATTATTTTTATTTTTCAGTGGAGGCTATTGTCAAGAAAGCAACAACAATCCCCACAAAAAGGCATCAGCACTCACTTCAAAGTCAATGAGCAAAAAAAGATATTTTTCTTAATAATTGCACTGCCCCCCCAACAAAACTAAGTCATGCTTTGTTGAAGCTGATGCCTAAGAGACCAAAGGGCAGTACATATTCAAGCAATGTTAACTCTATAGAAAGGAAAGAAAGAGCAGTATYRTAAGATATGCTTCAGAAAGCCCATRAGAGCTGATTAGATAATAAAATGRTAAGATTTGAAGAAACTTCAGGAGATCTGCAGTCCAATGTCCCGCTCAAAAAAAGCAAGGTCAACTACGGGATCAGACGAGGTTGCCCAGGATCCAGGTCCAGTCCAGTCCTGAAAACCACCAAGGATGGAGGCAACCCATTTTACTGTTTGACAGTGCTCATGAAGAAAAGGATTTTCCTTGTAACCAATCTGAATCTCTCGATTCAGTTTGCACCTGTTGTCTCCTGTCCTCCAACCATGGACCTCTGTAAAGAGCCTGAATCAGTCTTCCTGATAAGTCCCCCGCAGGCATCAGAGGGCTGCTGTTAGGTCCCCCCAAAGCTGTCTCTTCTCCAGACTGAATAAACATTGGTCCCCTCAATCTCTCCTCACAGGACAAGTGCTCCAGCCCCAACCATTTTATGGCCCTACCTGAATTCACTCCAGGCTGCTGACTGTTTCTTGTACTGAGAACCCAAAACCGTTTGCAGTAATCTAGATGTTGTCTAATGAGTCTTGGGTAAAGGGGAATAATTACTTCTCTCAGCCTACTGGCTGTGCGCCTCTTTGTACAGCTGAGGAAGCTGTAGCCTTCCTCTCTCTCTTTTTTTTTTTTTTTTTAAAAAAAAAAAACTGCCAGGAAAACTGCCAGGGCACACTGCTGGCTCACACTCAGCCTGCTACCCAGCAGGCTCTCCCAGGATCTCCCAGGGCCTTTTCTGGGGAGCTGCTCCCCAGACCCTCAGTGCCAACCTGTATCACTGCAGTGGGCTACTCCTTCCCAGGTGCAGGGCTTTGCATTTGTCCTTACCGAGTTCCATATAGGTCCTTTTGGCCCATTCCTCCAGCCTATCTAGGCCCCTCTAAATGGCAGCTCTGCCTTCAAGCACATCAAATGCTTTCCCTGCTTTGGTGACATCTGCAAACTCTATGAGCGTGTCCTCCATTSCCTTTTCTAGTTCCCACTAGACCTCACTGACAAAGATTTTCAGCAGGACAAGTCTCAGGATAGACCTCTGTGGAACTCCCACTTGTTACCAGGCTACAGATAGCACACGTCATGAACCATGACCCYCTGAGCCCAATCATCCTCCCAGTTTTTATATTTATCTGGACATCCTCCCAACAGACCATAACATCCTAAATTGGACACAAGATTACTGTGGGAGACAGTATCAAAGCCCTGCAAAAGTTCACAYAAATGATATCTGCTGCTCTCTCCTTGTCTAAAAAAATTCAAGATGTCAGGCATGATTTAGCCTTGGTCAACCCCTGCTGACTGCTCCCAATCACCTTCACGTACTCAGGAGTATTTTTCAAGAGAACTTGTTCCATGATTTTGATCAGGATTATTTTTCAAGAGAACTTTTCCATGATTTTGATCAGGAAGTAAAATGAGGTTGACTGCCCTGTAGTTCCTTAGATAGTCCTTTCAGACTTTTCCAAAGATGGGTGCAAAAATTCTCTGGCTGTCAGGTATCTATCTTCACGTCCATAATTGAAAGTAACCTTGCAAGGATATCAGTCAGTTCTCTCAACACCTACTGGCTCAAATCCAGAGAAAGATTACATCATCTTGGTATAGAAGGGTGCAATGTAAGCTTTTTTTTTTTTTTTTTAAAGTATAATCTGTTTATTATCAAGCACGTTTTTCACTCTAAAATTCCTTGGCTCTAACTGAGTCCCTGTCCAACTTCAAGGTATCATCACTCACTCAAGTAAACAACAGGTGCTCTCTGAAATCTGCTGAAGYAACCATAACTGGCAATGACACCGCATCCCAACAGATGCATAAGACCACTTCCAAAAAAATAAAAACAAAATACACTAGTATCTGAAAAAACATGTAAGTTAGTRGTAAACAGTATGCCAATAAATTTTCTGCATGTTAGAAACCTTAGCCTGAAACACCTGAATTTGTCAATACCATTTATTAACYATGTTAGAATTCAACCACCAAAATGCAAGGACATGAATATAATGATTAAGAGCAATGAATAAATCACTGAACTTCAAAAAGTGACCTAAGCTGGAAACTCATTAGTGGATACAACTGAAGAAAAGCAGCAGCCAATCTCTTCAATTCCAGAATGAATACTGGCTGTCAGCATTTCCTATTCCTGCAAAAGGGGAAAACATTCCCAGAGTGCAAACATCTTTAAAGATGCACAAAGCAATGAAACCATACAAGGGGAGCGGGGGGGGGGGGGGGGAGAACACACACATGCATAATAACAAAAAATCACTAACAGCTACTAGCTATATTTTAAGAAAGTTCTCTTGACTAAAATAAACTACAACAGAAAATGTTACTTGACAACCTTTTGTCTTTAGAAAAAATTGGACTAAAGAGACACAGCCTGCAAATCAGTAGTGGACTAACCCTTTTTATTACTTGAGGCCAACGCTGAAGTTCAGCTCTGAATTCTCCAAGACTAGTTCAAAAGACAAAAATACTTGTAAGAACGCTTTGGGCATCCAAGTCATCATAGAACTGCCCAATGGCCCAAAGAAAAGAATAAAGACTATCTGGAAATTATATTAATGACATTTTACTTAGAATTCTTTAGTAGTTATGTACACTGTCTAACTTACAGAACTCCTATACACATATATACCTTGCTTATGTAAGTCCGTTATACTGACAGGAGATCAGGAAACAAGGAAAGATATCATACCCAAACATTAACAGCAGAAAAAGAATGATTGTTTTTCAAATACAGATTGTAGATTATCTTTAAGTATTTACTTAACTCTAAAAGCTAAGGCAAATTAAACTTACTTCATAAAATGTTAAAAGCAAAATCTTTATGATTTTTTTTTAAGTAAATTCAGTGTTATTGCATGCTGTCCTATAGTCCTTCAAAACAGAGCAATATCCTAGATATGTCCATCTTAACCATGAAGGTAATTTAGAACACAAAACGATCTAAATAGGATAAGGCATTTTCAAGGTAAGGCTATCCTACAAGGAAGAACTCTCTCAACTACTAAAATTATCCCCAAAACTTTGCTGTCTTTATTTCAGGAATGCAATCATCCAAAACATAGGCTGCCAAGCTTTTTTAAAGGAGCATGATCATCTATTTTCTGTTTATTCAAAAAACTAATCCAGGCAGGAATCATGCTGTATTGTATCAGACCAGCAATTGATGGAAGAAGGTATTTGCTACCACTAAAAGTAACAATGTGAAAAAAAAAAATCATATCCCATTCCATAAAATATCTTTCATTTCTGATTAATTGAGCTACAGAATAAAAAAAACACCGTAAGTTGTGGTAACAGGCAGAAGTTCTGCATATATATGAGATGTTTGACAGCATTTAGAATAGTGTGTAAAGATTTATTCAGAGGGTAATATCTAGTCATATCTCCAAGATAAACATAATGCAAAAAAGTCACTTTCTTTCCTCCAGAAAACTTAAAAATAAGTGCAAGTCTTTGACAGCTCTTACAAAGACTTTTAGCATTCATTCTCCTGCCACAGCTTTCCCAGTGCTGCCTGACTCTAAGTAAGGTGAAATTAAGCTCATTCAGATTAGGCTTCATGGAATTAAAACATACAAAGTACATGCTGTCTTTAAGATACAATGTCACTACAGGCTTTAAAACCTTTCAGGGACATTTGCTATATAAACAGTATATGAAATACACTAAAGCATAAGGTTAGCTAACAATTCTTACCACGTTTTTTGAACTGCAATTTAGAATTCTAATATTTTCCTGCTAGCATGGACATGCTGTGAGACAAATCATAGCTTTACCAAAAAGACAGCATTCTTTCCCCATTTATTACACTTAGGATAGAACTGCTGACCATCTTCATTTTCAAAATAGCACAATACAAGAACACAAACAGCCAGGCAATGCGTAACAGGTTGTTTCATGAGAATCACTTAATTCATGAACAAAGAAAAATTGTACACACCTAATCCTGAAAATCATACGTTTATCTCAGACTGCTACTGAAATCAAATGTTTATGTTTAGGACTCTAGAAAATCTGTTTTTTCCATTAATTGAATTTAGGCAGGCCAATTAAAAAGCATGAAGGCCTAAGGTCAATAAGCTGATATGCTATCTGGTAGGGCAGCCATTCACAGGTACTGGAGAGGGTGGTCACCCAGTGGAACCGGTTGCCCAAAGTAGCTATGGAGTCTCACCTCTGGAGATATTCGAAACCTGACTGGACACAGCCCTGAGCAGCCCGCTCTAGTCAACTGTGCTTAGAGCAAGGGGGTAAGACTAGACRATCTGCAGAGGTCCCTGCCATCCTCAGCTATTCCATGATTCTGTGTATATAACACTATGTATATATTACCCTGCTACATCAGGAGGATGTATGAAGGGACATAATCATTTCTACACACAGCATATGGTAAGACAAGCAATTACTTGCAAACAGCATAAATATTTTAGCAAGTATCACACATCCATACTAGCTCACTTGGCTGCCTCTCTCCCCACTCCACGCTCTTGCTTCTACCTTCCAAGAAGTTTATGTTCTAATTATGTTCTGCTGGAGAGAGCAGATTACCTCTAAAAAGTATACAAAAAAGTCAGATACATTATGTTGTTAATATGCTTTTATTAGCTATATGAACACCTGAACGACCAATGAGAAGGGTGTGGGAGTGTTGAGGGTTGTGTGTATTTATAACCTCAAATCAAAAAAAGATTGAAACTACAGGGCTTGTTAAATTCTACTATATTCTTTGGCATGCAGCATCAGTGAACTTCTGAGACAGTCATTCTTTAACCACTGGTGTGTACACACTACCAGTAGTTTTAATAGGTAGGTTTTAAAGACAAAAGTAACATATCCAAGAACAACATCATGAAGGAGAATCTGTTGCACAGATTAAAGAATAAACAAAACAATTCTCCCATGTTATGACAATATTCATAATGCTATGCAACACTTTCAGCCTGAAATTTTTTTCATTAGAAAAAAGGAGGATTTTATTGGGCTGCATGTTAATTTTTCCACTTAAACTATGTTTGCTTGGACAGTCCACAGGCTAAGTGCTGTTCAGTTGGTTACTCAACTTGGAAAAACAAAGCTCCATGGCTACAAACTATTATGATAGGACACAATGGCAATTAGCTTTTTTATCATCCAAACTTCACACTTTCAGTTTGCTGCCGTAATAAGTTAAGGTGTATTTAGGAAAAGTTTTGTTGTTTAGAGACATAAATTCATAACTTCATCATCCCCTTATTGCAAAAACCAAATATATAAGTAGTTACTCTTCTGAGACGGAACTGAAAAAAATTAAATAGCTAAGTTTCATGAAAGAGCATCCAGATAATTCTCTCATCTGCATTTAATAAACATAATGACGAATAGCCAGAAACAAAAACACAAGTTGTCCTTCTCCAAAAACAGGGTAGAGAACAAACGATGAATGCTGTAGGAAAGCAGTAACTCTCAATGAAGAGAAGAAGGACCAGAAAGAATACAAGGCAAAACAAGAGGGGGAAAAAAAAAAGCCACAAAAGGAAAAAAAAATCTAAGGCTACAAATAATTACTCATTAATGGAGTTACAACAAAAACATGAAAGTTCAAGGAAATACTTTTGGTCATTTGCTTTTAGTTAGACTTTTACCAATTTTATTCTGCTCATTAAAGGACATACACCACTCCACATCAATTTTGGCATATTAATAAAATAGAAAGATGCCACAAGTGAAATGGAAAAGATCTTGACAGCAGATCTCTTAGCCAACACACACTAATCGGAAGTATTCTGGGAAAAGGGGAATTAGACAGGGGCTGAAGAGCAGTAGAAAAAAAAAAAAAAAACCAAAAGCTAGTCTTATCAAAATGTAATTCTAGCAGTCAGGAACTGAAGCCCTGTACAGAGCAGAAAAGGAAACTTAAGTTGTTCTGCCTACTGTGGGCAAACTGTTTCTGCTCCAGGTTACAGCCCTAGGATGCTGTTCGTAACTTCTGCAGTAGAAGCAGCGAGGTTTATACCCAGCTTCTCTCCCTCCAGTAACTTACTGGGCATGTCAACTGCTTAATAAAAACTACCCTTTTCTCACCAGGGTGAATTTCAACAAGCAGTATATCAACAGTATACCACACTACACGAAGGACTGTGTAAATATCCACACCTGTTCACCAAAGATAAAACCTACAAGTAATATATGATAGTATATATTTACACTGAAGAAAACACAGTTGTAACTGCATGGTTTTTCATTTACTCTCACCAGTCATACTTCTACAGAAGTCAGAGACAGAAGTCACTACTATGTGGTGTTTTGCAGCACCATCCTTGAGCTGTTGCAGAAAAAACATTCTTCAGAAGGCTGCCATTAATTATACAAGAATCAGTTCATCTTTTAATAAAATGTATATTAAAATACTTAGTTTAAGTCTGTATTTTTAATTAGAAGGTCCTGATTATGCTTACATTTAAGTAGAGGATAACAAGTTGATAACAAGTTACAAGTTACCAATACTACATGGTACACTTTACAAATGCATTTTAGTTAGAGGAGTCATCCTTACAGCACTCAAATTCATCCTGCTTTGTTACTCTAGAACACAAAATTCCTTCTGGATTGAAAACAGGAAGTGTTTAAAGCTAAAAAACAAAGTTCATTGATAAATAAGTCTTTCTTTACTAAACAAATGTTTCAACTTACTTAATTGAGTTTCTGAAGTGGTCTTCAGATGGATTTTTTACCGTACAGCTGTTCAGCAACCATAAATCCGCTTCAGCAGAGTTCTCTAGGAGATTAAGACAGAAAGCCATATTAAAGAACTATTCAAACTGTAAATTTATAGTTTATAAAAAAGACTAAATCTAGCATTTATCAACAAGCTGATTACTCACAAGAATAACTTCATACTCAACATATAAAAACAATTATAACAGTTATGTCCTCAGAAGTTGTATACTAAATTTTAAAAAAGCACACTTCCATTAGTACTTCCCCCCCCCCTTTTCCTTCAAAGGAACTAGTATTCCACCTATGGGCTCAGAGTCCACTAGGTTACATCTCTCAGAAGCAAACTTCAGAAAAATGGTTGCTATTCCTAGAAATGCATACCTCCTGGAAAGATTTGGCCTACATAAAGGCAGAAGGATCACAAAAAATGCATAAAGGTGCTTTTTAAAGAATTAAACAAGTAGTCAACACAAGCTGGTTTCACTAACAGAACAGAATCAGTGCCTCAGCCCTTTATGAAATATTATCACAAAATGAGCAAGCCAGAATTTATTAAGCATGAATATCTACTAGAAAAAGTAGTAGTAAATTTGAGAAAGAATTGTCTATTTTTGTTCTAATTATATTTTAATTACGTTATTATCAGTGCAACTTACAGAAAAAGGATATTCACAATGAATATCTGCCTCCACTCAGATAAGCACACAATTTGCATCCAGAACCAAGCCCTTCTGTAGATTCAAAATCTTGCGATATTGGAATATATTAACAGATTCAGGTCCCGGAATTATCTGCAGAGGCATTCCTATAAACTCTAATCCTATAAAACATGATTGTGGTACAGAATTCGTAAGATCACTGTTTTTCTTGTCAAGTAAGAATTTATTAGAATGAAGATAATCCACCTGATACTCAAGTGCTCTAGCATTCATCAGAAAAGCTTACATCAGTTTGGATAAAAAGGCTTGTGTCACTATTGATACTACACAGAACTACCTGAGTATTAAAATATTGAATGAGGTATTTTAAATAATATAACCCAGGGAAAAATGAATAAAGTGAAAACACCATTTTTAGGATATCTTATTTGATCTGACATCCTGCTACAGCAGAAAAAAAAGCTTGTGAAGACTTAAGCAAGTTTACACATGCACTCATCATGAATTTATCCATATGCATGAATAAATATCCTTTCCCCTCCATCCAAATACTTACAATTGTAAACATTAAAAAGGAAAAAAAATCTGTCCTTTTGTCTCCATGGTTATTGTCTCTAAAGAAACTATATTTTTCTGTTAACTACCAATCACTTAACCAAGGAAGCAGCAAAAAATGCAAACAACACATGAAATAGGAACTGAAGGACATTTATGTTAAATAAGAGAAAACATTTCTAAGATTTCTAATCTTCACTGATCAAAATTCCTCCATTAACTTCTTGGATCAAGCACTGGCCCTTTCTACAACAGACAAAGGTCACAGATAAAGGAATCATCAACAGCAGCTTTTAGGGCTTCACAGCTGTTTTTAAGCCTGCAGAGACTGTTCCAAAATCTGACTCTGTCTTTTGACAAGCTGAAATGGAGGAACAATTTCAATTTTTACCCTATAGTGAGGTCAAAGCGGAAATGGAACAACCCAAAAAATCTCTCCTCGAACTGAGACTACAGGAAAATAATTAGGTATGGTCAGACTAATGAACATGCACTCACTGCTAGAAAGGTGAACATCAGTGAAAATATGATTAGAAATGACACATTAAAAGGCAAGAGCATGTACAGTTTTGAAATCAGAAAAAGGATGAACTCTTGTCCCTAATCAAAGCCACCAAGTTTGAAGTCAAATACATTCTCAAAACAGTTTTCTAAAAAAATACTGCCAGAACTTTGTATTTCATTTTCAGCATCATAAAACATTTATAAACACAGTTCTACATTCATGATACACCCACTTGAGAAATTGCAGGGGTACTTTGTAACAAGAGGGTGACATAAGTACACTGCCAGGAGACTGCAAATGTACTTCAGAGAAAACAGAAGAGTTCAGTAGAAGTCATACATCATGGACACCCTGACAGTTTCCAAAACAGAGATCTCTCTATTCCGTGGAATGATGGCTTAACGGGTAGAATACTAATTCTGGACTTGGTTTCTATTTCTCTCCCTACCACAGTCTTCATGTGCAAAGCCTAAGTTAAAAAGGAAGTGACAGCCTCACTGTGTCAGTACTTTTCCCCTCAAGCTGGAGCAAAGCCTTTTCTTCAAGAATGTGTTGGAAGAATGTACACTTTTAGATTTAGAAAGCCCTTACACACTAACACAATAGCAACCATTTCAGGTCATTTTGGAACTGGGGCTCTTAACCTATTATCTCCTTGTTTTGGAGCCTAAGAGAGACAACTGCAATGCCTGCACATTTTACACAAATGAAAAATTTCCCAAATGCATCCAACTCTATTCCTTCATAGGTTTCAGCCTCTATTAATGCAGAATAAAATTTTCTGAGCAGTTTAGGTAAAAAAGTCTCATTAATCTACATATCTAAAAGTAATTTAAGCAAAATAAAATTGTTACAGTGGGTGCCCTCTCTTTATGGTGAGGTCGTTCTCGCTTTCTGAGCATCTGATGCCACTTGCGCTAAATGCTGAAAAGAACACAGAACAAAGCATCAGATCAGCCTTGCACGTACACAAGACACCTCAAGGAGCCATAGTTACTAAAGATATAGCAGCAGTGGGGGTACAGGCTGTTTAACTAGGTTTGGGGTTTTTCAAAAGGGCTTGGCAGTATGTATTTTAAGCAGAGTTTTGACATGACTAGGGTACCTGTTCATGGTTGGCCTAAACAAAGGCAAAAATAGCTCTGATAAAATAATCGATACTTCTCAATAAATGGGCAGGGGCAGATACAGTTTTCTGTTTATACTCCAAGACGACYGAAGTGAACTACTTTTGGTCTGGACAGTAATGACTGAAGGCAGGGCTGTGTGCCTACTAAGCAAGCCTGCGCATTCTTCTAGGAAGGTCTCCACTTGCCATCCTCTTGGAGTCCAGCCATTGCCCACTAAGATCACAGTGAAGCTGCAGTGAATTCGTTCAGCAGTTTGACTAATAGATTTTTCTGTGGGAGATGGGCATCAAAATTTCAGCCAAGAACAGAAGAGGTTTGCCTTTTGGGAACCCTCACAGATCTTATCAAAGATCACAATCTGACCTTTACGGAAAGTTTTTCTAGTATGTTGTGTGTATTGTGACACTCAACACTGAAGTAAAAACCACAACATCAATTATGGTACTGAATATGAAGTATGGGTGCCCTTTTCTACATTCTGCACTGGACTTATTTTCTCTAAGTAGATCTTCTTACAATTTGTCTTATTCCTATATATTCAGTCTAATGACACTTTTTAAATATTGTAGGTTGCTGCTGACCATTTCTTGATAATAAGCTACACTTGCCCTGCTTCCTGTATGTTAGAAACTTAAAAAAAAAAAAAAGCTATGGCAAATCAGCCTTTAACTGCTCAAAAACACGACTCAAAACCATGGCCTTTCTGCGTTGTGACATCTTTTCCATGAAAGAAAAGCTACACTGGAAGTAAACCACAAAGTCCATCATACTCTCTACAAAACAACATAGACTACAAAGAAACCTAAAGGTCATGGAAACTTCTGAACACTTAATTGGAAAGCTCTGGAAAACATGAATTGACTGCATTATGCAATACTAAGTGTAAAAAGGCAAAAGTCTGAATCATCATACCTACAGAAGAAAACATAAATCAGGAGAATTTCTTGTTAAGACAACTGTAGTAACACTATCAATTGAAAATTAAACAATTTATTTGGTTTTAATTTGGTGTTTTAATTTCTTTCAGTCTTTTTCCAAAACTTTGGTTTCTGCCAACTTCCCTCCCTCTGCAAACCACATCTACTTAAAAATCAACACACACAGAGTACTAAAGTAGAAGAAACATGGACAGTGAAGCCCTGAATTAACCATCCTTCACTACCTTCTTCAACATATCCTTCCTCTTTGCACTGAAATCACTACAAGATTCATTCCGCCCTGCTTGTTGAAAAAGCACAAAGCATGATTTGTATGACATCCTTTTAAATCCTGTACATCAATCTTGTACATTAATCTGTGTAAGACTGTCTGCAAGAAGGTATTTCTCTGTTATCATATAAGCTTCTCCTGTGGCATTTCCCTCCACTTCCCATTCTGTTCTCAAAGTCTCTGGGAGTCTCTTTTCACTGTCTCCAATTTTACTTTATTTCTAACTCTTGTGCATTTGACATACTTCAAGCTTCTCTGTTTCCATCTCTTGTATTCTAGCCTCTGTCTCCATCTACAGATGTCCCCGCTAATGCTTTGCCCTGTGCATTATTTCCAAATAATGCCCCTTTCCTTGATCCTCCGCTTCCCACTTTATATTCTAGAGCAAGCTTAGCATCTAAGCTGTAAATCTGGAGCACACATTCACAACTGCAATCCATGTAAGTAGCCTCCTCCCAAAATGATGAATCTAGGCAAAAAGGATCTCTCACAGTCAGTTACAAAAGTCATCCAGCACCTTGACTGGAACAAAGTCAGCAAATTTCTGTTCTTACTTTCTTTCACCAACCCGGTGTCATAGAAACCCATTCATATGCCTTTGGTTACTGAAATTAAGCATTTGTTAATTTGAAGATCTCCTGAGCCACTGGGCATTCAAGGGACCTCAGCAAATAGTGGGAAGGAATCCCTTTCATAAATACTAGCTCCAAGCGCCCTGAGACATCAGTGCGGAAGGAAGGTACATCTTCATCTGGGGACGTTAAGGTTCAGCTATTTGTTTTTGGCTAATAGGCTTTGTTTCACTGGGGTGGGGGACACACAGACAAAAACAATGGGAGAAGGAGATTTTTTTTTCCTTTTTTCTTTCTAGACCTTTCCTCAGCATAGAAAACATTCTCATTATCATTTGCTTGTTCTCCAAATTTCATACCATATACAGTAACCACAACTTTTCTGTAACATGTCTGTCTTAAGATCCCAAGCAAACACTGTCTTCTTGCCTGCTCCCCCAAGCAAAACTAAAAATCAAACCTAAAATTTATCAGAAACTTCCAGATGGCATTTGTTTGAGATCTTCACACCAGAATTGCAGTTCCCACCTCAGAAAACCTACCACACATTTATCAATTATATATAACACACAGACAAATGCATGCTGGAAGCATTAAYTTTTCAGATTGCAAATGTCTTTGAAAATAGTCCCACTGGTTTCTCATTAGCAGTATTAAGAYGCAAAATGCAAAGGGTCAACATGATTTCAACATGGCTTTTTTTCCCCCTCATTGATTTTCCATAACATAACAAATGAATCCACAACAAATTACTTGGTCCACATTTAATGAAAATACCACAACCTGGTTCACCCTGCAAGAGTTAAAGAACCAACCTCCTAGCTCCACAGAGAAAGGCTGGTTGTTTATCACATCAGGTAATACAGGAGAAATATTTCTTTACAGAACAGATGTGCTATCATGCTTCTTTCCCTAATTAAACTGCAAATATGCAAAGTTGCTCTTTTTATTCTCCATTAGCACTTTCCATTACTGAATTAATTGCACTGGTAAGCTTTTCCGTTTTGAAGAAATTGAGTATTTTCAATAAATACATTCTCAAGCAGCTAGACAGCTGAGGCACAACTATCTACTGCTGGATTACTGCTAAATTTTATAAAGCCTTCCAGACCAGGATGCTGTTTTCTGTATCAAAAAAATATTTTTTCTCCTTTGCCCTGCACTGAACCCAATACCTGGTGTCCCACTCTTAATCTATATATGATCAGGAACCCTGCCACAGCATCCTAATCAAAATAACTGCTTCGCAACAAATAAAGTTTTCAGCTGAAGTGGACAAAGGCCAGCTGAACAGCTAATGAGTATGCTGCTGTCTGCAAAACGAAGAGCAACTTTGTGGTTACCCAAAAGACCTCTTTTAAAGAGAATTTGAAAAATATGCTAGCTGAACACTTGAACTAACATTTCTATATATAAAAAACTGCAAAAAAAGTAATCTGGACTTCAGAATGTGCACATTAACATAAGCCTTCTAGCCAGGCACAAGTGTACTGAATATAGGACACAAAACAGAGGAAAAGGCACATGAAAGAACAAACTTTATTTGAAATAATCATGGGGCTAAGATAAACCTTACATTCCCCTTCTACTGTGTGACCACCACTATTATATCATCTTATTTACGTTAGGATTTTGAAGCACRTCATTCATTTTTTAAATGCCTTTAATCCTTGTTCTAGCCACACTGTAGGCTGCAGCCTGGGTCCTACACGATTCTTGGAGAAAGCCACCTTTTTTCCCCATCTTTACTATGCACTTAAGCCAGATTTAAATACTAACACAGCTATATTCCCTACTGGGAACAAACCAGGATCTGCACCATGCCACACAGATACAGCACTGCCCTGCACCAMACAGAGCCAGCTGGGAAGTCCATCCACTCAAAGGCAGCCCTAGGTTGCACAAGGGTCAAGCTTGCCAACTGAATCTTGAACCAAAGAATAAGATATACTTTAAAGTTTTACCTTGGCAACAATGACAAGGGTCCAGTTAGAACATAATTTTCATTTTGACTCCTCCCCTCATTTTCAGCTGATTTTTCTGGCTCTTTACCCAAGTTAGACAACAGGGATTAACAATTACTTTGCTCTTCTCCAGCTCATTACCTTCCATACATCAAGGCACCTATGCATGTTTAATGTTATAAAAAAAGAGCTAGCTTTAAAAGTGATAAAGCTAAAAAGTGTTTCTTTTGAAAAGCAGGTAATTAATTTTAAAAGCATTATYCATAGTGTGTTTTAATAATTTCAATTTCTTTTTTTCATTTGAATGTTAACTTTAAGCCCACAGTTACCATATCTGCCATCACTTAACATCTCCTACTTCCTCCAGTTCACAAASAGACTCGTCTTTTCTGCATCTCAGCTGCTTGCTATCTTGTAGATCAGAATAAAATACAATAGTCCAATAACAGACTTCTCCAGTTACAGTGCTATAAACATCTTYAAGTGTGTGTTGAATTCTCCTTTGCATTCCACAGTTTCATTTGCCTTCCAAGCTACTATCAGGTATTTATTTTAATGGAAAACTRCCTCATTTATCAGTACAGATGCATGACCACATTCTAGACTAAACTTTTTTTCAACATGATATAGGCTTATGAGTTCGGAAAAGACCTTCTCATATTCTCAGTCAATATTAAATAGTCAAAGGCTTCTCCACATACTGCATTATAAGCCAAATGTAAAAAGAAGGCCTGAATTTCAATCAGTTCCTCCAAAATAAACACTTTACTGCTTTTTACAAAATGGATCATATAACTACTCCTTAAACAAAAAGGTGACCTTAAAACAAAAAAGGAACCAATGAAGGAGCCAAAATACAACAAATTAAGAGATGAGTTGGCAGGAAGCCTAAATATGATCAGTCTGTTCAGTACAGTGCAACATACTGTAGAGGCATCCAGATTCCCTTGGGCAGCAGCAGATGTTAGGTGTCATACATAGAGCACTGAGCTCTAAGGTGGGCATTTCATCCTGCTTTCGAGTACAAGAGTAATTTCAGTACATACTAAGAGTCATCTGCTTCTTTAACTTTAATGAGAACTTGTGATCAGCGCTAATAATTTAAATGYGAACACTACTAATATGAGCGATTTATCAATGTCTCAGTGAAGTGCTACTACACTAGAAACAAACTCAAGCAATCTATTCTAGCCAAGCTACAATACARTGACATGCAAATAACTCTAGTAACTCATTCGGGTGATTAACATGGGTAGAATTTGTTTTATAGACAGAATTTGGAAAAAATCCCAGCAACGCCTCCTCTACTCTTAAGCCTACTTGATCTTCCAAAAATAGTAAATACAGTAYGATTCAGTGCTTCCCCTCCCCTCTTTTTTTTGGTCTCTGTGTGTGTATTCCCCACATGGGGCTTCAAACACAAAACACAAAGTTATTTAAATTAACGAATACAGATTGATTGCTTCTATTGCAGTCACTAACACACTGAAATCAAACATCAAGACAAGAAAAAAGATCCTGCACAATACTGTGCAAGTAAAAGATCATTAAGATTTAGATTATTAAGATAACTGAAGGTATTCAATTAATATTAATATAATTGAAGATATTACCTTCAACACCCATAAAGTATGGAATTACCCCTCCATTGAATCCCTTTTCATCCTAAATATTTAAGTTGTTTAAGAGGCTATGTAATGTGATTAAGGCACAGAGGATGTCTGTGTAARTAAGACAAGGTGTTAGCCTCTTTGYCTCTAATTTYAGAGCTATTCCTTAAACATAAASGCATTCYCTAAATGCATATGCCCAAGCTCTTTCATTCTATGTCATTTACAGGTCAGAGTAGTGACATTCAACTTTCTGTTAACGAGTTTAAAGGCACCCCTGAAACCTAGCCCTCCAGGTAGCAAAGCAACTCAAAAGAAAACAGTGAGTAGCAAATAAATTTAAAAATTTGCTATAGAAAAATGTATTTTAAGAACTTCTACTAACCCGTGTCAGTGCTCAAATGCAACTCTTAGAGATGTTAGCAAGCATCTTCAAAGATCTACTGAAGTTTTACCAGGTTAAACATCTGCCTTCTTTAGAAGAATAGTTAATGTGCTAACTCCAGAAAAATCTCTAGTACTAACAGTGCCAGYTGAAAAGCATCTGCTTACTAGTTTTAGTAACATGTTAGAACACTCAGCTTGCATTATCTACAGTTTCAGAAGAAAGCTTTCTTAATAAAGTCTTTCTACTCACTTTTACGGTTTACAGATCAGAGTTTATAAAAAATTTGGTAAAGTTTACCTTAAATAGATGTTGCTGAGACCTGTAAGATGCAAAAACATAAATGAAGTGGTTTTAAAGTGTATTTATTTAGAAATATCACATCCTTTGATGTATTTTAAAGTATTTWAAAAAGTCCTATATCCAAGCATGAGCAGCCAATTCCATATGCCGACAGTAATGCCACAGGTGAATGAAAAATTAAAATTTTGCACTCTTCTGCACACATCAYAGAATTTGTTGAATTTGCTATAAACAGTAATAAGTATTTCAGAATCAAAAAAGATTGATTGTGATCTGTCCCCCAGRAAGATCATTTTAATCTCCCTTCCGTGTAACATCTGTTAACAAGCCTCACTTCACCAAGTACTTCTGCCTTCACAGTTAATGAAACGTTAACAGCTCTCCTCCACTATGCCTGTTCCACCCAGARGCGATCGCAAGGGGAGGGCTCCCTCCGCTCTACCATGTATCCGTGCAGCAGCCTGCTGGCCTAACCACGGCAGACAGAAAACAAAGGCCTTTTCCACATATATATTTCCATRTATAATTATCTGCTCACTTCTAGTCCATGCAAACAATAATATCCAACAAAAGGTAATTAAAGTARTGAGGTRGAAGATGCCCTAGWACAGAAAGATTCCCAAGGAAATMAGRRRAAAAAAAGTCTTTGCTCTTCAGATAARTTAATAAATTACACCMAAAATACATAGTTTTAAAAACATTTAAATATCTGAGATCTATTTTATAATGCACTTAAAATGAAGTGGCTTTACTCTATAGATCTCTTATCTTTTCAATACAACTGTTCTGTTCAAGTTGGTTTACAAAGCCTAACTTCCTCAGCATGATTTCCATATATTCTTCTTCGTAAAAGCCAAGTTGTGCTATAGTATGTAAGTTATATTTTACTTCTGTTATCTGTTTCACAATCTTTTCCCCCCTCTAAATTCTGTCAGCATTCACTTGTACCTAGAAGCAATTTATTGATTTCAAATGCCTTGCTTTCACTTATTTCTCCTGATATCTAATACCACAGGGAATATGGATTTAAGTTCCACCTATTGCTTTTAAGAGAGAGTTAAAATATATAAGCTATTGGGGCTAGATATGTCCAAGCATTTATTAAACTGTAGCTTCAAGGCATTTATTGACTTTCTCAGAACTACCTTCACACCCCATCTATTTGTTACTTTATCAGTTTTCTGAAATGGCAGAGATAAGAGCTTAAGGTACYATACCAGCAGCCAGCTAAATCTTTGCTGTGGACTGGGGATGAGGGGTGGGAATTATTAGCAGAATTTACTGCTTGTAAAAGCTCCRGCCTGAGCACACTGGAAATTAAAGTTTACTGTTTATACATATAGTAGATGGATATAGCACAGCAAGCAGCAGTGTAAGCTTCTTCAAACCCCAYCAATACGTTCTGATTACACTTTGCCTACAAAGCTTTAAGGCAAAATAACTCTCTCTATGTGGCCATCTGCCTAGAATAGAAAGTCAGTCAGCTCAAGGGAGAAGGGAAAAGCAAAGGTGCACCAGGAAAAGGTGAAGACTGGGCAGGCAGATGTGAAAGTTACGAATGGACACAATAAGACAAGTCTATTTTGAAACTTGTGACAGCATTTCCAACTGTCAARACGTTCAACATGCCAGTTTTGTGCAGAGAATCGCAGCTTTACAGTCTCAGRGTGGTTCAACTCAATCAAGCCCCAAAAGAGGGAATACAAATTTAAGACACCACACATCTAATGGAGCAGCAGCTCTTGAAAATAAAAACAAGGTTGTGTACACAAACAACAGACACTGTGTTAGGATCCACCTTCTCTCATCTTATCTAGGAGCAAGGACTCCAAATTTCAAGCACTGTTACTATGCAAAATCACAGGAAACAATCATTGCATATCACAGTGGAGAAAGCTGTGCTCTGAGTGTACAGCTCTGTTTAGCTGTTCTCTATTTCCTTCAAAAAAAAAAAAGGCTCCAAGTGTCCAAAAGAAGTGTCCTATGGGTCAAAGACATAAGAAGTCAGTGTTTTGAGTGTTGTTTTTTTCCTCTCTTCCCTTTTGCTCTGCACTGGGAGGGACCTTCTTTGGCAGGATTTACCTTCATCCTTACCAGGAATTCAAGATTGGGAAAGAACAATCCTTCATTTCATGTCAGGTATGCTGTCCCAGGGAAGTCAAATGACCCTAAGTAAGTTAACACAAGAAGCATGTCTGTGGTGTACACACACTTCAAGGTTGCACTGGGAAAGGATCTAATTTCCCAGAGAAAACACAGAGCTCCAGATACTGGGGAGAAGGGTTAGAACCCAGGGACTACAGGCACTTATGTTAGGACAGCAACCAAATGAATACTTCATTTTCTGAACAGTCAAGACAATTCAGTAGCAATTTTCACCTTACTRCTTTCAATAAATAAAAGATACTTCGCTATCTTATTTTTAGACCTCAAGGCCTGTAGTTATCTACAATTTATTTTACASCCTCTATTGAGAGAATGATAATGCAAATCTCTCTTTTCAGGTTGATACCTGAAGTTTAATCTAGTGTCTCCCATGGTCACTAGCTCACTTCGTATTAATTATATCTTATGACCTCACTGTCTTCACAGCTGTTTTCACTTAACACATGCTCTCTGATTACCTTTTCTTTGCTTTCAAAGATAAACTTTAAAATAGCACATCAAGTTCCTGCAAGTCACACATCCACCCTAGCAGCTCCAACACATTTTCCACTTGTAACTGCCCTATACCAAAGTTATTTGTTTGAAAGTTTTTGGTGAATTCTACTGGTAAATCTTCAACAACCTACACTCCCCCACCAACATGTTTTTCCAGTTTTATTACACAAAGTAACAATGCTTTTAGTCAAAACAAGCCTTCACTAAAGGGTAATCTTTATTTCCAGTAGGAGAAGACATAAGTTCTCTACTATCATACCCTCCATCTTCTCAATATTTCAGAAAAGGGAAGAGTGAAGCCTAATAGAAATCAATAAAACACTGTAAGTGAAAAAGGTAAGTGGCACAATGGCAGCTTTGGACTTGAAAGGTTCATGACCGTATTACAAGCCTATCTTAAGTTCATAAAGTTGTAAGGTGTTCGCTTCTAAATAGTCTTATCTCTTTCAACTAGCCTTGAAACAGTAACTCCCAAAAGCATCTGTTCCTCTAAGTGCATTAAGACAGCACTCTCAATAAGGAGTGGAAAAAAAAAAAAAAAGAAAAAAATCTGAGTGACAAAACATCAGGATGTGTCCAGCAGCGTACAGAAATACAGGCATCTTCACAGCTTTAAAACCAATACCAGAGCTAAGCAGCCAGGATCCTCCTAAATTCAAATATGGTTTGTAAGTCAGAAGGCAGAGCAGAGCTAGTGCTAATTGCACGAGAAAAGCCTAGCAACTCGAAAGCATTCATCACATACAGCAATGCCATAAACACCGCAAATAGAACCACCAAGTTCCCCTACAAGTGTGGGCAGGGCAGAGAACCTCCTGTCTTCAAGCACCCTATCTGCCATTTTCAGGTTCGTCATCAAATTCAGCTTGTTGTATAAATCTCAAAAAATTAACTGCCACGGTCAAGCATTTAAGCATTTAACTAAATATCCTGCTCTAAGTTCTTCCAACTGTAACAGAGCTTAGACAAAACTGTTACTACTGTCTGGTTATAAGAAAAGGAGAACAAAGTCACCAAGACAATAACGTTAAGATCATGTACGTACCTTGTCCTCTTTGCGATTCAGTCCGTCCTGTGCTARCATCTCTCTAGAGCTCTGTCAACTCTTATTTCTAATAGCCAGTGGCGGCAATTTGGATTGAAGTTAATGACTATACACGTAAGCTCTACACAACTACGATCCTTTTTAATGTTTAGTACATAYGGCAAAATAAATTATATTACATTACGAAAACTTCCCCCACACACACAGAAAAGCACTCCAGCCTATTCTTAGTATAAGCATTCTATTAGAATTTATAAGATAAGGCATCCTGCCTACTGCTCCTATGTATCTGCTGTTATTAGAAATAAGTGATTACTATAAAGACACAGGCACTTCAAAGTAACACTTCCATCAACTGCGAAAAAACTGCCTGTGGCCTTACTTCCTCTTAAAGGTAAGCGCAGAGAATAAAAAAAAGGTACATGCTAAATATAATGAGAATTTAAAATTTTCCCCAAATGCAAGACATGAGAAACCTCACAACATCAAGTTACATAAATCCTATCTTTATTTTGATTTAACTCAGATTCATAAGAACTCTGTGTGAACAACCCATATAAATAGAATTTCATCTGACAGCAAACAGTCTGGGAAATGTTATGTTTACAGACAGATACAGTTAAGGTAATGCTCCTCCAATGCTTCCTCCCCTGGCCCACAAACCTCAGAGGTCTGAGCACGCTGGGTACAGCACAGGGACAATTCACTAATACCAACACAGAACAAAAGGTCAGATGGTATTTTAAAATAATTAAATATAGTGAAGAGTCTTCCATTGTTACATATTTAGAGTCAGTTTTGATAATGTGTTTCACAAACAAAAAAATAGTATAAGCACTAACAAAACTGATACTGTCAGGCAGAGAGAGGGTGTGTATAAGGGAACAGGCAGCCGTGATGGACAAGATCTAAAAAGCACTATATGATGTTCTTACCAACTGATGAAAAAAATTCAGAAAATAAAACCACTAATCCCAGAACAGTTTCCAATTGTACTTTTCCCTGTTTGAAAACCACAGTACTCACTACATCCTGACTATAATCTGACAGTGTTTACTGTTAAAATTTACAGATATTTCTTCTCAGAAAACAATTCTATAGTTGTGCTTGAAAAATCCTTAATTTGCACCACAGATATTTTGGACCTGTATTTAAACTTCCACTGACACTATATCCTCCAAACAGACATATCACTGCACTTGACATTTGTTACGCCTTTTAATAGTTATTTCTGCACCAGCAGGCCTTACAAACACATGCACAGTATTTTCCATTAATCAGCTGGCACTTGGTACACACTGTTGGAAGTAGCTTTAAACTGATATATTTTGCCAGAACTATTAGCAGCTGTAAAATAAGGGGGAGAAAAAAAAAATCTATTTCACTGCAGAGGTTCTCATAATCAGCACTTCTAAGGCTTCTTTATCGGGCACAGCACCTGGAAGCCAGGCACTTTCGGGGTCTGTGACCCCGCAGCAACTCCACCGTGCCAGAGCTTCCAGCACCTCTGATAAGAAACACCGCTTTGAGCCCGGAGAGCACTGGGGCTCCCAGCAGACTTTCAGGGACTTCACGACTCCGACACAGAGCTTGGACAGGGATCCTGGGAGCCCCAAGATAAACCCCCAAAGCTTGCAGTGCTGAGACTGTCCCAGAGGTGGTGGGTTTGGCTCTTCCACCCTGCTGGCCGGCCTGCGTCCCGGGGGGCAGGTGAAGCAGCCAGCTGGCCCGAAGCGGAGAAGCCCTGAATAACCCCAGGGCTGTGCACCCAGCCAGGCTGCTAAAAGGCAGCCTGCAAAAACTCCAGCCACACAGTAAAAGCACTTAGCGATTTCAGTAATTGAAGCTGCAAGTCCCAAGTTAACTCCTTACTTCAGAGTCTGTCTTAACTTCCATATTACTTTTAGGAAATAATAATAATATAAAAAAACACAGCTTTTTGCCCCAGTTGTGTTCAAACAAAATACATTTTTCTTTACATTTCTTAAACACAGGAAATGATCTATACCAGGTCTACCCTCAAGCTAGCACAACACTGCAAAGGCTCATTTTGGCAACTTAATATTTTTTGATTAAAAAAAAAAAAAACAGTTTTTTTTTTTTGCATTCTCATTTGAGCCACATACCTTTGTCATATTCTGTATCATCACAGTCAAATTCCAAAAAGGTACAACATCATCAAAACAAATACTACAGTTCCTCTATCCAATTTTAAACTGCATGCACAGTCTAAACTCCCCAATAAATATGATTACTTACACACATCAGGTACAATTAAATCTTTGGATTGAAATAGACACTCAAGATGACACGCGTAATATTCTTGAAAAATATCCTGCCCCAAAGCATATAAATATTCACAAGTTTTCCAACWATTTTAATAGAAACACAATCATTTTATAGCAGATTGATATTTTTAAGTAGCTTTTTTATATACTATTCAGAGGATCATTTTTAAAAATCTAATATTCTTAGCTCCTAGCAGAGCCAATATTTTCATATATGGATGGAACATGCTTTTGTATCTCAGTTTTTGCTGAGCAACTTGAGATGTGGACTATGTTTATTTTATAAACAAGTGTTCACTTACAAGAAAATTATTAAACTTTTTTCAAAGTCTTGAGTAACTTCCTATCCTTCTGCCTCCCATTCTCTATATGCTTAGCTTTTTTCCTTTAAAACAGTATATATTAAAAGGTAGAACATTACTAGGTGTTGTAAATTGAATAGCTAATTCACTTATTTTTTTTACATTCTGATACACATTTTTTTTTCAGTGCTACACAATAATTATTAAAAAGACCCCCCCTTTGAAATTTTAAACATTATTTCTAGAGGCTTATGGCTAATCAAAAGATTTAGCTGTCTTAAGAAAGTTTATTGAAGGCTTCTGTTCTTAAAGGCAGGCCATATTTTCAGAAAACACAATTTTGAAGATATTCCAAAAGTTAAGGCATACACTAAAAATTTACAGACCCTTCACAGTCACACTCAGACTGAAGATTCAAATTCAAGTGGACAGCAACTGTATCATAAAAGCTCATAAGGAAAAACAACACTAAATAAAGACTGCGAAGTTTCAGAAACTAAGAGGAAGGAGACTAATTTAACACCATGTTTGGGAAGCTAAGTGCACAAAAATAAACAAATCAAAAAACCCACATATAATGCTACACTTCCTTCAACATAATATTACTATCCCCAATAAAAATCTGTACAAAATTAGGATTAGGCAAATGTGCTATTACAATATATGGCACAAATGGTTTACTGACCTACCCATTTGGAACAAATACTCATCAGTGAAACAGATAATTAAACAGCAAAATGTAATAGGTTAAATCCATTTACTAAAGCTTGTAAAAGCTAAGTATAATATTTCTTTTTCACTGTTATACAGGAGTTTGAAGTATGAAGATGTGAATATTTATTAGTAAAGTGAAACCCGTAAAATGACTGTCAACTGCAGATTCTTTTTACATCACGCCTCAAGTAAAGATTCCAGTTCCAACATGTCCAGGTAGTTTCTGTAACACCGCAAAAAGCAAATCTGAGATATACTACTATGAAAACTACCTCAAACAGGAAATACTTACTAGAGCTCTTCAAGCGCTTCAGATCTTCAACAGAATGTATATTGTTCATTAAAAAAGTTCACTGCTCACAAACTGTCATTTTAATGACACCCTGCTAATAATATAAAGTTTCCCAACTGCTTTTGTTTCCTTATCTATTTAATTATTAAATATCCAATATCTTTTTGTCATAGATGAAAATATGAAAGGCAATTCTACTAGCAAAATTAATTCCAATCAGCAATTGTTAATTATTATCTATCTATAGAAAAATTAAACAATTTGAGTTCAAGTAATAAACACATCAGTCTGAAACTAAACATCACAGCATTCAATTATCATGTGTGTGATTTTTCTTTTTTTTTTGTTTGACTGGGTTTTCTTAAAGAAACTGATACTACATTTGAAAGAAAAATTCCATACGAGTTCTTAAATTCTTCATTTTTTGTAATGCATGTGTTGCCAAAACAGAGGCAATCGTTAAATTAAGTAGTCTTTAGCTTTTTTGTTTTATGTTATTTTTGATGCATTAAAAAATGTAAAAACATTATTGAAAATATGTGCATCCTGTATTTTTATGGTACACTGTTTTTACTGAAGGTGAGTCTCTTTAAACATGCAGTATCAAGTTTATTGTTCCCAGCCTCATAACACAAAAGCATTAACATAAATACTTCAGAGCTCAACACAACAAATATACAGGCAACTAGAGTCTTGCTGAAGAAATGGTTTCTCTGTGYGGTTAAGAACTAATGATGCAATACTGAAAGAGTTTAAATTCTGTAAGACTGGTAGTGAACTTGACTTAAAGAATAAACAGATGTGCATTTGCAAAAGTGGTACTGCTGTCGAGGACAGACTAGGAAATGCAGAACAATCTGTAAGCAAATTAAAAACTAACCTTGCTTTGTTCATCAGAACTCTCAACAAGTAGAAGACAAACTAATACAAAATATATAGGTTTCCCAAATAAAATACTGTTTTATTAGGGGGGATATTACATGGAGTAATGGCAAAATACAGATTAAGCATATTCACAGTAGCATAGGATGTCAAACAAAAAAAGAAATTGCAAGAATTCCCTTAGAAAACAACCAAGTCTGACAACCTGCTATGAACGCAAGCAACTATAAAGACTGGTAGACTCCTCCACAAGCCCGTAAGACTTTGCTCTGCATACTGAGCTACCTACTATCCAGCAATTTAAAGCAGGTTATCCAGAGTTTTAAAGTAGAGCTAGCGACAGATTATGCTCACTTAAAGTATTTCTGCACACATCAAAAGAGCCAAACCAGCCACTGCAATAGGTCTTGTCATTACCTACATGATAGGTCATCAACTTGAGAAGCCAGAAAGGATATCATCCACAGAGAAAAATAAGCCCTCATGCTACTGCAACTTTCTCCCAAGGGAAAGACAAGAACCTAAAATCATCATCTAGGAGAAACAGGCTAGTCTCTCTCCTTCCCCAAAGATGATCATTTTATTATCCTTATCATTATCCACAGCAGAAGTACCAGTTCTTTTCTTCAGAGATGTCTAATAGATACACATCTAAGAAAATCCTGAGCAACAGTTCTCAACTTGCATTTACCTTTGAAGTCAGCTGTTTCCATTTCAGAGCTTAAGTCTGCATATCCAAAAGCACATCTACTTTTTCAACTACACTTCATGGTCTAATCAAGTAATATTACCCTTACCTATAAATGTTGTATAGATTAGATTGTACAAATGTTGTACTGTTACGGGCATATTCTCCAAATCCACTGTTAGCACTTCACTACTATCCTGTCATGTGAAATTAGTATTTAAGATGCTACAAAGTTGCTGAGTTATGAGTACACAGTTTGGCTGATTAGTGAATCAGTTCATGCGTTTGCTCTAGATAATCCTTTCTCYCTCCCCCAAATATCTGATGCTACATCAGGTCATAATATATCATGTAATATTATGTTACACAAGTGAAGAAACTACAAGCTGCATAGTACATCACAGTACAACTGGATATTGATTCTGACAACACAAATAGGTTCTTGAATTCTAGAATAAGTATTTACATTTCTGCCCCAAGAAATATGAAAGGTAATGGAGATAAGACAATAAACACATCTCTTAGAATTTCTTTCCTTTAAACTAAGTCACATATACAGAGTTTGTGTCATGAACATTTATCAACCCTAAACCAAACTGCAAAAAAGTAAATCGGTAGATGCAGACCAAAGTACTGTGAATGCTGAAATTCTATTTTTTTGTTTTTTGAAAGAAAGAAAGTGTTGAAGACTATCTAGCTTTTCTGTAACAGCACATAGATATTGCACTCTTATTTTATATACTTATCAAAAATTCCAGGATAGGCTTAGCAAACTAAAAATGCAGGAAAACACACTAGKAGTTAGTTAGGGGTCTCCCTAATGATTAAGATTTTTGTGGAAAAAGACTAACTGCGCTTTTTTTACACATCCTATCAGGAGAATTGCCATGTTACTCAGACATGGCTGTATTCCACTACAATGGGAACATCTAAGGGGTTAACAAACCAACTGTGCCAGGGAAAACTTGATTAATACAAGAAACTGAAAGATTGCTACTGACTGGCTGGCAAGTACTGCTCCAGCACAAACTGCTCCAAAACAGCACAGAAACTCCAAAATGTACATTTTAACCAAGTTCATGAAAACACGCAAGCTTAAAACTTTACTACAGAACAGGATTAAAAACGTAAAAGTTTACAATAATAGGAAGACTTAGTAAGAACTTAATAAAAACACTATCAGTGATCAGATTTACAAGGAAAAGTCAAAGTGGGAAGTTTTGCTAAAATAAACAGATAATACACTTTCATTCATGCCTAACTGCACAGGCCATTCTCTCTTATGCTGGCATTTTGCCCTGCTGCAATGCTAAGCCAGCAGAAAACTATTTGCTAGGACGAGCTTTCTGCCTCTTTGGTACCCTGAGCAGACTCAGTGATCAGTAGTGAAGGCAGGTAGCTTTCATCTGGGAGAATGTGGGACAACTACCAGATAAACTTGGTTTAGATTACTATAGAAAATGATCCTTCCCTGTATACTACGTCACAGATCCAAATTAGAAAGCAGAGATAGAAACAAATGGTCTTAATTTGCTACAAGAAACTCCAGTCATCAAATGGTCTTAATTTGCTACAAGAAGCTCCAGTCATCTTCACCAGTTTCAGTACGTCCTTTTTGAATACCGAACTAATGCACCACTGTTGACAGCAATCTACAGTGACTTGAAGACAGGACTGATCAAGCTGCAGAAGGATAGAGAATGAAGGAAAACTAATTCCTGGGCAGAAACAGGGATGAGAGCACTTGCATCTCCGTTAGAATGAATGTAAACTTCAAGTTAGCGAGCAGGCAACAATCAATCTTTCTTCAAGTAAACACAAGCATAGAGGATGAATGGAGTTCAAAAACCAAAAAACATGAAAATACAGTTCATCCAAATTTGGAATCATTCATGATTTCTGGTAGACTGACTGACTTGTGATTCTGGATCTCAGGCTGGCAATAGGGTAAGAAGGCTTCCAGTTTCTTCACTGTTCAAATTAGATCCTAGGCCAAAAGACCCCTTGCAGATGACCTCAGTAAGTCAGTAAGCTAGCAGGGTGCTAATTTTCTTTTGCAAATAATGCAGGTGTGGGGAAAGAGTATTCTAATTGCTGCACTCAGAAATTAGCAGTAATTTTATCTTTTCACAGCATCCTTGCATTGACCCTCTCTGATCACAGTAACAGAAGCAGCTAAAGCAGTGGAAATCTCTTTCCAACTCCAGAGACAAGAACCTGCAGGGAAGGGCAGTATGGCCTACGAAAATATATTAAAAAGTCAGTCAATTGTCATACACAAATATGACAACTGGTAAACTACCTATTGTTTAACAAATGTACTTGGAATTACCAAAGAAAGTTACTGCAACTTGCAGTTTACAGTGTACTAAAAGCAATTCCAATTCAAACATATAACTGGTTACATACACATATTCATATTACTCTTATATTATGAGATTTTACATGCATGCTGTGGAACTACAGGGCACTCTCATAGTAAGTTTTGTTAGTGGCCACTGACAGTCTGTGAATACAAGGATTCTCTTTTAGGGTTTTTTTTTTTGTTTGTTTGTCTGTTAAGCATAGAATTTCAAGTTTTCAAAGATTTCAGTAATCTGAATTTGAGCCTGAAAAATAATGACAATAACCTGAAAGAACAATGAATATTCATTATGCATCAAAAGGAAGCTAAAATTAATATAATAGGAAGCATACAGAAAACAAATCACAATTTACTGTCAGGAAGACAAAACACATTCAACAGCTCACGCTATCGATCATGAAAATGGCAACAAAACATCACATCAAAAATAAGTAATATTTTTGTTTAAATGTGCAAAAAGATGCTTTGTCCACAGTGAGATGGGAAAGTAAAAGAACTGACTGGAAAAAGCGATATATCCCCTATAGCTCTTTTTTTGATTGTTTGTTTGTTTCTGCTATGAAGACTAAGCTTCAAATATAAGTCTTTCGTAAAGATGTTACATTACATTTGGAAACATGCCATCCAGCATATGCATGTGTTATTGAAAGGTCATGTTGACTACAATTCACCTTCAAAATTTTATGTCTGTTACAGCATGCTAAGAAGTGCAAGATTCCCTTTTTTCTTTTTCTTTTTTTTTTTAAGTGCCTTCCATCCAGTAATCAATCACACATAAAAGCAGTTGATATGTTGAACTTTGTGTAACACTTATTTCAATAAACAAAGTAAATCACATGCAAATTTCACAACTGCAAGAATGCTGTAGGCTTAATAAGCACAAGAATGCTTCACTACGCAAAACCCATGCAAATACCTGTAAAAGGTTTTAACCTTGGACCATTTCAATATGCAAAGTGCATGCAGATATCTATGAAAGATTAACCTAGGAACACTGCCTGTTACAGCACCTTTATTTTGTGCACATTGTGATATTTTTCGTACCCATAACATCTGCACTCCTGACAATACAAAATACTATTTGAGTCAAGCCATTAGGCAAATTATTAAAATTGCTTTGAAAAGCATCAAATAAAAATAGAGGTCATATTTATATAACACACTGACTGTTTGCATATGAACATGAGTTTGCATGGGCTGAGTCAAATGGAAACAATCAGAAAGGATGGTTATTTCATGAGAATGTATTTATGCTGACATCAAGAGAGAGGTTTGTTAGACTGTTTTTAATAAACAGATGTTTTTCTAAAATGAAGTACATATAATATCACCTCCTGATGCCCTTGTAAGCTAGGCAACTTGGGTACACAAAACAGAGAAGCAACAGTACAAGACAGCATAAGAAAATAATGTATTTCTAAAATTCTGTGCAAGCCTTAAAGTAAGACACTTACTGYGGCACAAGGAGCATCGTCAAGTTGCCAAAGTAACAGAGAATGAATCATTTTCTGAAGTTGTGTAACTTTTCACATAAATTAGAACTGTTTATAAATATTGTTTCAGGCACCAATCTTTTTTATGATGCATTTAGTATCAGAGTGCTTCTATGTTGATAAGAACAAAAAAAAAAAAAAAAATTTCTGTTCCGAGATCAACAGTTCACAAAACTGAGACTTCTCTCACTAAACACTCAAATGAAGGCTGAAACTATGACGAAACAGAAGTGTTTAGCAAGACTCAACATATACAAATATTCTCCCAATCAAAAAAAGGAGTGAGCAGCCACCTAATCATTACAAAAACTGTGGATTCAATTTAATTAGCTTTCTGTATCAAAGAAGTTTGCTTTAGAATCTTGATTACTAATTTTTCCTTACCACTCCCTGTTCCCATTTTTCTGCTTCATGAGTATAATACAGTTGCCTGCCACTGTTATTAAATTAAATGCCCAAAAGTGATAGTATATATGTTTAATATCTAAGAGAAGAAAGAAAAGTGTATTAAAAAAGCTCAGAATTTGAAGTTATGAAATCTTAAAATTCAAAAAGATTTGTATATAAATCATCTAGAACAGTTTAGACAAATTAAAACTTAAGTTATGCATTTTCTATTATGGGTTTCTTACATATTTCAAATTTACCTTATGTTTGTCTGCTTCCATAACATGAGGATTGTTTTTTTTTTGTTTTTTGTTTTTTTTTTTTTTTTGCCAAAATGAGTTATGCAGGCAATGCTAGAAAGTTACAAATAATGTAGGCTGCAAGTTTATCACAGTTTTTAAAATGATGACCTACTTTTATTCACTGGTGTAAAGATCATGAAATCTAATACAAAGTACAGTATGGTGAAGCTTCAGTGCTGAAGCAAATATTGTCCTCTGGAAAAAAAAAATGCACTGGACTGTAAAGTTCCTAAATAAAACTAGTATTAACTGGCCTATGATCTACGACTCAAAGATCCTCTTCCTTCTGTATCACTCTTTACCTCATTTTTGAGCTGCTGTTGTTAGACACCTGTAATTCAGAACTATACCATCCCATCTTTAATGATCTTGTTAATGCATGCTGTCACAAAATGAAGCAAGTAAAATTAATTTGTGTTCAGGATGCCACATGAATACATTTGTGTTCATCTACATATCTATTATTTACTACCAATTAATTATGAACACTCATATAGCTTTTCTTGTTTCATTGTGAATACATTTGATGTGTACATAATTTTTTTTTTGTTTTTTTTTTTGTTTGTTTTTTGGGGTTTTTTTTTTTGTTTGTTTTTTGCAAATAGCTTCCAGTCCTGACCTCCATATCAGAAAAATTAAGCCATTAAACTAATAAAGTTTGGAACCTTTTTTCATTCTTCTTATTTGATAGTCAGTAGGCCCAGGAATCAATACCCTATAGAGCTTCACACCACACACACAAAATTTGCTCACACCTCAACAAGGAAAGTCTAAGTAGTGCCATCAAAAACAAACAAAATTTTCAATATACTTCCATAGCTATCCATACTCCATCTGTATCTGGATACTGTGCTAATATGAGACATGAGATGCATAACAGAAATGCTCCTGAATAAATTGCCCACTGTGCACTTTCATACAAATATCCAAAAAAAAACAACAAAAAAAACCCCACACCTGTATCTCTGTCAGCCATTGCTAAATCACCTACTAAACAGGCAACAATACTCCCACAGAAATCCTAGAAGTACTAGGCAAGCCTAGTTTAGCCTTCAGACAGCTTTCCCTATGAGCAATAAATAAATTTACAAAAATTAAGATACAGAATAAAAAAAAAATGTTGCCAATAAATAGCCAGAAAGAATAGTGTGTCTTATTTTTGTTAATATTCCAGCAATCTGGACTCAGTGCACAAACTCAGCAGCATAAGAAGTCACAAAACACTCATGAAAACTGCCATCCTACAGTTGCCCTGGTTAACCAAGTACCGCAGGCAACAACCCAGGGTTAAGTTTACATTCCTGTTTAGAGGACTACAGACTCACCGCTAAGCCACTAACAGACTTCTGTTCACTTCAGCTTCTTTTACTTTACAAGAAGGTATCATTCCCTCAAAGGGGTCTTTATCATTACTGTATAAATCTGCCTGTATTTCCTAACATTTCTGAAGCTGCAATGAATCCATCTTGCTATGAATAACCAGGAGACTGAAATGCACAAATATGAGAAGATTTATTTGTCCACTAAACGAGATACACTTGTGGAAAACTAAGGTTAAAAGAATAGTTTCCATTATAACGGTATGAATAGAAGCCTGTTTCTTTAGTCTGGTAACTCACTCAGTGGAAACTCGAACCCTATCACTTGTTAAGGAACTGGAGTAAATCCAATGTCCATTCTACCTTAACACCAAAAAAAGCCACCTCAGGCTCACACCTGAAGCTTACTATACAGCCTCCCTCCTAATTACTGAATTACTGAAGGTGTCATCTCCCCCTCGGCGCCGTCCGCGAAGAAGAGCTGGCACGYGCAACTGGATTGCCGGCAACTAAGCCACGTGGCGGCAGCGAGCAGGGGCACGTTCTTAGCCCGCGCACCATTACGCTTTAGGCCAGCGTGTTTTAAATACATTTGCAGCCAGGAAAGGCCACGTATTACTGTAGCTCAGCTTCCAGTGGTAAGTCATTAAACCAAAGTAATTCTAGCAGACATTTTAGTACAAAAACTACCCAGTGGATTAGATGGCAGAATAAACAATCCAAATTCATTACTACTGAGCTTGCAACACAGCACCATTAGCTTATAATTCCCCTCTTTTTTTTAAAAAAAAAACTTCATGTGCTTCACTTTCAATTCAGTGTTAGCATATCTCAAGCATGACAAAAATTGAAGCTCAACAAAAAGCCATCTTCCATTTGAAGAAATACAACTACCGAAACACTTTATTTCATTGAAATTTCACTTCAGAAAAACAGCAAAAACAATCCTTACGATGTCAGAAATGTCCCCTTTCTCCCCACTTTCTAAATTAAAGATTTTCCCCCCTTTTGTGTGATAAGTAGTATAAAATATTTAAGATATCTTCATCAAATATCAGTGGAAGTGTCTCAATTYACTATTTTGAAGAAAAAAATAATTTCTGTATTGTTCTCAGCTGGAATGATGAACATGGCTATCTCCAATTCCAGTCTTAATGTATTATTAGTTTGTGACTAGAAGGTAGATTCATCTTAAAATTGGCTCAAAACTCATGAGAAACTTCAATCAACACTTATTCGAATAAAATATTTTCCTTCCTTCACCTTTGTATTTCTATTCCAACAAAAGTCCAACACTCAATGCAAATAAATAAAAGCTAAAAATGAAATCAGTTTTCCACTAGCCCATGTTAATGTGAACAGTAGCTTCTGACAGAATGTGACAGGCTCAAGTAGGTGCCACCACAGAAACAGTAGCAAAAAGTTAACCCAGTGCAGTATTTCAACAACTCTAGCAACAAAATATGTTTCCACTTCAGTACCTGCAAACTTTCAATGCTGTCTCTAGGGTAACACTGAAACAGTTTTGAAAAATCATCTTAGTCTAAAAAGTAAGCCAGCAAGGATGCAAGCAAGGTTAAGCACAAATTATGTAAAGATAATTGCTTTGTATGTGAAAAAGTACTTAGAATCATGAAACTTCTAACACATGCATTAAAATAATACACTGCTTCAAAACCTCAGTCTTAAAAGCTGCAACCTCTATACCAAAACAATATACTTGTATATACATTTGAATAGCTGTRCAACCTCATACTTTTTCCCGACTCTTGATTTTCATGTTTGTATGCATTAAGAACCTTCATTAACTACTTTTATTCACCAAGTAATAGTTAACATTTTACTTGTGGTTTATGTCCATCTGCATTTTGGAAAACCAAACACAGAAGCGTCCCAGAAGCAAACTTGAGACAACCTCTCCTTCCTCCACATCAGCAACTCCAGGAACAGAACTTGTGTGTTGTCACCATATTTCATTACCTGAGATGGCCCATTTTCTTCAAATAGTATGAACTTTTTTCTGTAATAAATTAGTTGGTGMCAAAATCCCCTAAGTTTATAAATTATATATTACTTCAGTGCTTGCACATCAGACAGCTACACCATACCATGTATCAGTTTGAAAGGACTTCTGTACCACTATTGTCACGGACTACATTAACGGATTCATTAAATAGCATGTTCATTCAAACAGCTATAGATGCTGCTATAAACTGCTAAAAAAAAAAAAAAAAAAAAAAAAAAAAAAAAAAAAAAAAAGAAGAAAGAAAGAAAGAAAACACTGTGATGATGCTGTTGTGACTCTCTTACTCTGGTTGGCTTTGGAATTAAATAGGTAGCAATACAGGTCTACCAGATTTCACACAGGGATATACATGTTAGAAAATAAAAACCAAAATAGCTCTTATTTTTAGTGCAATGCCTAGCTGCTGAAAACTACCACTGACCCTGAAAGAAGAAAAAGTAATACAGTGTAGAACACAGGGTTGCATACAGTTTGCAATTATTAAACATTACTAAGAGCACTATCTTCAACAGTCATGTTACATTCACAGAAGTTTTATAAATTATTCTGAAACCATTCAACAAGAACTTACTATCCATGAAGAAAATGCTTTAATTTTCCAGCAAGTTTTCACACAATAAAACATAGTGTTATATTTCTCCCTGGTACAACCCAGTAGTTTGATAACGTAGGCATTTCCTTGCTCTCTAATACCAACATCTGCAAAAATTACACGAATATTATCTGAACAAGTCAACCTTTACAGCTTTCTCCACATATTACTTGTGCAATTAGCTGAAGCAAATGGCAGCAGGACAAGCTCTTTTACTCAATAATTTATCACTGACATGCTGGTCACAACTACTCTTTCTTGTCTAGTAGTATGGAGAAGCAGTGCAGTTGGCACTTTCAGAACACGTGAGAAACATAGTAACAACTTGCAGAACAAGTTGCTTCCAGACCCTACAGGTAATGCTTTGTTTAATTCACGAGATATGAAGACTTTAACCCTCTTCTAAACTTCATTTTAGTATCCAACACTCCAGATACTTGTTATTTATGAACCAAGAATTCATTCTCAAGTCTGTAACCTCCAAGACACCTGAAGCTATGAATTTTATGAGGTAAGTTTGCAGAACATACAAAAATGTTTTCTTCTACATTTCAGGTTCTCATCTTTCAATCTTAGCTGTATGCCGTAACATGTAAAAATACTTCTTTCAATGTTTCTGCAGTAGTATCAGGCGAAATCCTTGCTTTTGAGCATTTTCTTACTGAGCAGTCTCCACAGTAAATCAGCTCATTTTCACAGCTCCCTTAATTATCTGTGTCTACCTAGCAACTATCCAGTAATAAAAGGGACCAAAAAAGTTAATTGGACCCTCTACTGCCACAAAAAAACTAAATCATTTCTCACCAAAAATGAATCACATATACTAAAGTGAAAARGGGAATAAGGAAATGCAATCAAATTATAAATGCAAATAACTACACACAAATTGTCGAATCGACAAAACTTTTTTTTTTCCTCCCCTCCAAGCAGATTTTGTTATCCTGGTACTTGTAATACTATTAGGCAATAAATGAAACTTTCAGGAATGCCTTATGCTTTTTGTTTCACTATCTTTCGAAAGGCTAAATTCCAAGAAAACAAGCATTTCCAGAAGCCTGAGCCCTCAGTCTGTCTCTCCCCCTTCTACATCCCACCTCTAACACTCATATACCTGTCCCTGAGGAAAGCTCTGACATGGTCCTATGCAACTTCTGTCCCAACACACTGGCAAAACCCTCCTCAACAACAACTCATTAAAAAATAAAAAAGCCTAGAATTACAAACTTCAGAGAGATTTTCTTGACAATTTAACTACAGCAAATTAAGATACTATTGCCTCCAACTATTCCTTACTGCCCCTGAAGAACCCCATCCTCATAGGAAGTTAATGGACCTCTGGAGAGTCCTCCTACCACCCCCATCCCCCCCCTCTTTTTTATTTTTTTAAAAAAAAAATCTACACCAGTGAGAGGTAAAACAATGACATTTAAACTACCTTCAGCAGATGGCTATGTCAGTGCTCTTACTCCCCAGTCACAAGTGGACATAGCAGAAAGAGCTCTTGCAGGGACATAACAGCTCTGTCCAGACAGAGTGGCAGATTAGGTGGACAGTCCTGAAGGCCACCCATCAGACCACCTTGCCCTAAGAAGCAATAATTAAAGTCTTGGCCTCAGCATATCATCCTCAAGTTCGATACCACCACAAACATGTACTTGGAAAGGCCTTTATACACCCAYTGGTGACAACCACTTACTTGCTTCTGAATGCTAGAGCTAAACCGATACGAATGAAAAATGCCATTTCCTTATATATTTTCCCTCCCTTGAGCAGTCTACCTCTGCTCAGAATAGCAATATAAACACAGCATACATTAAACTTCCCACACCATGTTAGATTACAAGACACGTGCACCTCAGCGGTATGCCAAATCACACGGCACGTTAGGGGAGATCAGCACTGCAAGTGCTGGCTTTCCATAGCAAAACAAATCAGAAGCATGTCTTCCCTGCAGTATACAGCAATGCAATCTAGCAGCTGGCTATCACAGATGGCAAGCAGGGAGGGATGGGGGGTGGCAACAATTCTCTTGTTATTAATACTTTGTATCTGGATGCTTTAACTRCGAAGAGAAGTCACATACTTTATCATGTTACCTCAGGGCTTATTAATCCAGAAGAAAATACATCAAGTAAAACTCTCYCCCATACTTAGAATACCTTGCAAGAAAAGCCCTGCAGATGAACTACAGTTTTGTCCAATAACAAAGAATTTGGTGAATAATAGCAAATAAGAWGATCATTCACTTAAAATGGAATAACTAGTATAATTTTTCTAAAAAAAGGTGCAAAAAAGTGAATTACTTTAGAATTCAATTGACTTAATAGAGCAAGATACAACTGTTTTGTGCCAGTATCCTAAAAGTAAGCATCTCACAATAAATTTGTAATATAAACACTTAACACATTTGGTATTACATAGGATGTTGGTTATTTAGCAATTAAAACATTTGTCCTTTTATTTGACATAAACCAAGGAAATCTATCCAGCCAGAAAAAAGAAAAGATCTGCACATCTCCAAAAACATTAAACACTTCAAATACTATGGAAYAGGCAGAATTTACTCAGTCATGAATAACTTGGGTAGTTTAACACTACTAAAAACTGTAATGCACTAATAATTTAGAAAAAATCAGCCAATCAGATTTAAGTTTTTGAGTTGTATTTGATAAACTCTTAAGAAAATGTGYTCAAGATTCACAGAACTCACGCAGTAAAAGCTTTAAAACTGGAAAAATATAGGACAGAAATTTCGATAACCGAACAGCTGTCACCACATTTCAGAGCCATTTGTTATTTAGCTGTTCAAAAATAAAGTCCAGACAACATGCTCTAAAAATGAACTTTCCAAAATAATAAGWTCCCCAATGCTCCTTTGTTATTTAAGTAATGGTATTTTTCAAATAAAGAAGTTAATCTATTATACATTTATGAAAACCATATTTAATCTTTTGCACAGAATTGCTACAGACTCCCCACTAAGCTGCCTAAGGCATTAACTGGAAGGAAGCAAATTCTGTGGCATAATCTAGGGTTTGGCACATAATTGATAAACTGTGCAATTTCAAAAGACACTTGTCATGTATTACATCTGACATGAGTACAAGCTCCAAAACTGAAGTCTCTTCCTCTAAATAACAGTGTTCAGAGCCTACAATAACTGCCAGTCCACATCAAGATCCCAAAACTCAATAAAATCTACCAGTACCACACTTTTTTTTGGTGGTGGTGGGAGGGGGTGTTAAGTGCAAATTCCAATAGGTGTGAGGTTGAGTAGAGGTTTTTTTTTTTTGTTTTTATTTTTAAATCAGAGCTGATATTACATTGAATAAAAACTTGAGACAGGTACTTAAGAGTTAGCAAAAAGCTAAGATGTGCATATCCCTTATCTTTCAAGAAAAATGCTTAGATAGGTGCTAGCCAGCTTAGTTCTAGCAATCTGCAGTTTCATGACTGAAAGAAACCTCAACTCTTAGAACACTGAATGAGACTTTTTTTTCTTCCTGCTTTTCAGTTAATATTCCAGAAGACAAAGTAAAGAGGATCACCACTTAATYACAGCCCTCACAACCTGCCCCCTTCCGGCACAGCCCATAGGTTTGGAAGAGTCCAAATGAATGCCCCAAAATTCATCGAGCTTTTTGCATCCTGGCCTTAGGAGCTCACACGAGCCTACAGATTTTATATATCCATCAAATATCTAGTCTCATTATATAAGCATAAAGTCCTGACATTGTGACATTGTCACAGCCCTGTAGCAGGGTAAGCATACAGAAGGTACAAGTCTTTCATATAATTTACCATGCCTCACAATGTTATGTCTGATACTGCTCTTAATACTTATATTACTTTCTCTCTAATTTCAAGCTATAAAATTGAATTTCAGGATATATGTCATCTGTCTGTAGAACAAAGTGCTGAATAATCTATTTAAAAGGGCCAGAAGGGAATTCACACAGCAAGTAACTGACTTCTCCCCCACTGAGGATTTGGTGTCAAATATTTAAAGCACTTTTTAATCACTATGCAAGTACTGCTCAGAATTAAATTACAAAGATGACATATGGCATGAAATGAAGGATCCAGACCACATACCTGTCATTACCATGAAAAAAAAAAAGTATCATTCAAAACTGAGTATGTTAATCAGGCCACAATACTATATAATAGTTTCCGCTTTATAAAAAGGAGTATGTTTTAAAATAGGAGTATCCAAAGCTTTTGACATCATGCAGCTCACAGTTTAAATGAAGTTATTGTGTGGTGGCTGTAGAACTGCACTGGTGCAAGTGGTGGTGAGGCTCAGGTTGCTGGAGCTCTGCAAGATAAAACAGATACCAGATCCTATTCTATAACAGACCAATATAGTAGGGCACAGCCACTGACTCTAGCCTGGGAACTCCAAGYGCATATCTCCTCTCCTAACTGCATAAAGAATTGTACCCATAGTTTGCAGGGTTCAGAAATAGTGGACTCCACTGTACATCCTGATTTCTGTTTTGCTACAGCTTGACAGACTAAAGCTATTAAATCAAGGATTCATGGTTCATCAACTTTAAAACTCATAGGTAAGTGATTCTGAAATGAGAACCTTAAACACAGTATCAGATATCTATTCYTTACTAACTTCCTTTGCAAACATATGCATGGTACTAAGAATGCCTTCTGGTTTAGCTCACTTGTAATGTGATAAAATAGACTGCCTATTAAAAAAAAAAAAGTAATCTCGATGAGAATTAGATGTGGTCAAAGGGAGTTTATACACGCAATTACCTGAAACATCTATTCTGGTACACTAGCTCTCTCCCCTGAGTTCACAAACCTATAGCTGTTCAATACATATTCCCAACTATACAACAGCAGAAACACTTAACAGTCTACAAAAATTGAAAGTATTTTTCTTTTGGTTTCATTTAACAACATYTATTTACCTTTCTGCTGAATCACATGTACTTAAAGTGGTATAACTGTGGCAGCCAAAAGGACAAGATCTATTTTGTGGAATCATCTCCAAGAAATCCCTCCTATCCCAAGTGCGTTATTCTTTCTTCTTCCTCCCTTCCAGCAGCTTCTGCTGCATTAAAGTAGCCTTTACTCACAGCTTTAAAGAGAGAGCTCTTCCACTCCCTGTTCACATACAGCTTCATCCTGCATCAACTGCTTCCCCCCTACCCTCAATTCAGATGTAKGCTGCTCCCTCTGTATGGAGCCTTCTTCCCTTCCTCCACTTGGACGTACCTGTTTCCCCTCTCAAGGCCCCCATGACAAGTCTACTCACAAACCGACCAGCTGCACAGAGCTGCCCTCTATTTTTGGCCATGAACATCTGCTACCAAAATCACCCTGCCATTTCTGCAGGAACACACCAGGGACTCCCCAGAGGCGGGGAGTACAAGGCAGAGGAGGAGGCAGGCTGCTACCCTTCAAAAGCAGAATGGAGAGATGAAGACAGAGAGGAAGCRACAGCTGYGTAGAGGAATCACTCCATGAGCCAYGGCTGCCCACACACTCCCTATACCATCCTGACCCACCTTCTTCCTCAAGCCAGGGAAAACACAAAAATCAGAAAACCCTGTTCCAATTGTCCACATTTGCTTAATTCAAATTGTGACAACCGTGATAGAAACTGGTATTAGGAACCATAAGCTAAAACAAATACACTCCAYGAACCATATAATGTATCCCTTAATGATCACTGCAAAACAACCGAGTACTTTTCCTCCGGTGAAAACACATTTCTTCCTGAAATCCTTGAATACACATACACTTCAACACGCACCTTTAACATAATTGAAAATTTGTCTTAAACCTACATAATGCTAACTACGACTTGAAGCTTTGAGAGTCAACTGCTACAAAAATCTCAAAGAAAACAAAAAAAAAAAAAAATCTCTGAATAACCTCAAACCTCCTCCACTATATAGATCTGTTTTACACTGTAAAACTACATAACAAATCCTACGTTCAAAAGTAACCAGCATTTTATAGCTACCTCTACTATTACTACTTGCTCATTAACACTCTTCCCAGGAGTGCCCTATTCATCTGGTCAGATGTATTTTGAAAAGAACAAGCTCTTTCTTCTCTATTTTTAAATAATATACTAAAAATCCTCAGTTAAACATTACTGAATTTTCTTTTAGGAARATTCCCACTATGGTAGACAGTGAATAAAAGATTAAATGTTCTCTCTACGTTGCTATTTAAGACAAAAATCAGATAGATGGTTTTCCAGATACCCAGCACTGCATTTCAAAGCACTTCCATATTTTGTAAATGAAAAACAAGTGAGGAGTTTTCTTGGTGCTGCTACACACAAGCAGGTTGCCCACAAGGGGGAAATGGGAACAGGGGGAAAGAAATGAAGCACAAACACCAGGTAACACTAAAGCTACCTTCCCATAGCTGGTGCAGATCCCAACAGACCCAATCCTGCTGATGCTGTGAGCAACTATACTGATATACACTGCTACTGCACTAACACAAGACAGAATTAGTCTATTTAATTTTGGTGCTCTCACTTCAGCAATCCATAAAATTCTTTAAGTTTGTACTAAAAATTTGAGTTGTGCTACCATGAAATAAATACCACCATGCCAATCACCACCTCTTTTAAAATTCTGTAAAATTGAAATTGAAAGGCTGTAATTTGAAACATCATTAAAGGAAAGCTACAACTGTACATTTTCATCTACTGATAATTTTTGTCCCTCTATCGTCACAGCCCTCTACATGCTACTTATATCAGGACACAGCAACTGACTGATCAAAAACATCTTGAATTTCAGTCTGCTTCCAAATGAAGAGRACTTTTCAGTTTAATAATTATTACTCCTTTAAGACAGTTCTTTCCACAAATAAAAGCTACTTTGTCTATTTCATTAAAAATGTCAAAGAATTGTATTTTGTGGTGTTTTTTCAGATACCAGTTTTGTAAGTCAGCATAAGTAAAAGATTACTGAGAAAGGGGAAAAACATGAAAAAGRGGCAGTCCTAAAGATTATTTCTCCATCAATTTGCATTCCCCTCTATTTGTAGACCTCTCTACCAGGTAAGTTAGACAGGGGCATGTGGTTCTCCTCCACTCAGTTCATCTTTAAGACAACCTATACTATCACATTATCCCAGATAAACGGAAGTGGCTGTAAGTAAAGCCTTCCACTTATTTGGAACTGCTTTTCAATGGAAACTGAATTAATCAGTTGTAAAGGCAAAAAACCTCACTCTCCACATTTTGATCGGAGTTTTATTATTTGGAGCAACCAATCTCAGAACACTGTAGAAACATTTTATGTGCTGTAGAAAAAAGCAAAGAAAAATCTGAACTCAATGTCTGAACTGTTCAAAGGTCTCAAATTAAATAATGGCTAGAAATGTTAACTTCATTGTTTTGAGTGCAAAAAAAAAAGTCTGAGTGTAGATTTTGGCTAATAYGTTAACTTCACACATTTTGTTTCAAAACAAGAACAACACAACACAGTTAGGACAGATGTGTTTAAGTTTAAACAACTGTGTCTAACACATGCTGCTGCAGGTAAACAGTTTTGAACACACCAATAAGCTTAAGATACCACAGCACATTAAAAATCTCTATCTGACCCATAATATTTTCCTCTGGTACTTAACAATTTAATGTAGCAGATCAGGGTAAAGTACAGAGTTATGATATTCCCCCCCTCCATATATACAAGAAACAGAATCCACCAAGTCATAACGTTTGTATGTAATTTCAATTAAATAATATAAGGAAATAGTAAGCAAAAATTAAGCTATAGCGAAAGAAAGTTAGAAAACATACACAGTAGATAAAGTAGGCACAATCGGCAAAGTACTTTTATCGATAATTCGGCTTGCAAATGCTTTATATCACTCAATCGAATTCTTTTGGATTAAAACATCAATATAGCCATAAATATTTATATGTAGTTAACACAGTCTCTAAAAAACATAAAGCATTTATATTTGATATCTTAGTGTTTTTGTATTATACCAGATGTTTGCTGGTAAGAAAAGAAGTTATGCTGAACCAGAATTTCTGTGCAAAATGTAGAAATACACTCACATAATTCATCTTGTTCAGATGGCACAAAAGTGTATCTTTAAATCCTGTATCACATTTTCTACTATCCATCCAACCTTATCCCTTTGAAAAGGGATATCTGTTAGTATTTACTGTGGATACAGTATAAGAGAGAGACTGTTTATATCACCTGCTTGCCACATCCTAGAAAGACCAGCAATTCCTACTACCTAGCAAGAGCCCCATAAATTTATATCAGAGTCCTCCACAGAGAACTTTACATATGCAACTTTCTGCTAAGTATTTTCAAATCTCAGCTTGATGGAACATCAAAATATAACAAAGCCCTAACAATACATAATGAGGATCTTTAGGGAGGGAAGAAAAAAGGCTTTCAGGAAAAGAGGAAAATCTCACAGACTGTAAACATTTATAAAAGAATCATCAACTGGTTTAATAAGTATTGCATTCTCAGTGGTGAAAGTTTATTTTTAAGAAGTACTTCATGCACACTTTGACTTTGTTCTTGGTCCTCAGTATTACACAAAAACAATATTTCAGCCTGAACTAGAAGAGGAAAAAAATTTGAAGCAACTCTTTCAACAGGCTTTTGACTGTAGTTTCCATTATAAGAAATGGTACCTGACACTACGACTGAGACAAAACAGTCTAGTAAGCAAACAAAACCACCAAAAACAAGCCACTACACACACGTCGTGATAGACAGTAGAAGTCAGGTTACTGTAGGACTCTTCTTCAGAACTACCTAAAAAGGAGTTAGAAAACACTTTTCATGGGACAGAGGAAAGACACATCAGTCTCCTCTGCATTCTCCTACTTCCCATTAAAGCAAGCATATCTCATTCTTTCCCTTCCACAAAAGAGGTCAAGATACCCTGTCAAATCCTAGCAACCAAAGAGTAGATACAAGCAGAAAAATAATGGAGGAAAAAATGCATTATTTTAGTGACAAGCTATCCTGAAGAAAAAGTCAGRCTCAGCTTATTTCAAACAACAACAACAAAATCTTTCTTTTCATTGTCCTTCTCTCTCTTACTAAGAATAACCTCTGAAGCTTACAGCTTTGTGCGAAATCATGCATCACTGAATCTCAGAATGGCTGARGACGGCAGGAACCTCTGGAAATCATGTATTCCAAACCCCTGCCCACAGCAGGGTCAACTAGAGCACATTGCTCAGGGCCGTGTCCAGTCAAGTTTTGACCATCTCCAAGGATGGAGACTCCACAACCTCTCTAGGCAATCTGTTCCAGTTTTCAACCACCCTTAACAGTAAACAAAAACCAAAACCTCTTACATTTAAATAGAATTTCTTCTATTTCCACTTGCACCCATTGCTTCTTGTCCCATCACTGAATGCTCCCGAGAAGAGTTACATACAAATTCTATCACACTGACAATATGTACTTGCAAGTGCAACAGGGACATCAGTCATGCCCAGCAGAAAGGTCTATGAACATGCATCAGAGAAAGCAGTATAATCTAAACACTTGAGCTCCACAGGTTATGATAACCCCACTGCAAGATCCCGAAGTTAGGAAAATATTATGACACTTCCACTGTTGGTGGCTCACTAACAAGCAACAAATACTCATATCTCATATAGTCACGAGAAAGCCATCTGACCTATAGGGTAGGCATTCTAAAACTTTTTTGAATTTGACATTATTCTTTTCTGTAAAAGCCTGAGTGTCCCTACTCCTAATTTTCCTTCCCATATACTGAACCCCGGTCTGTTCCAGACCTCTGCACCTCAAACACAAGTGTCTAAATTCCCTTACAGAGCATAATAATAGTTCTTAGTAACTATTCTTTGCCATGGGAACAATACCACATACCCACTGGCCAACATCCACCCAAATTAAAGTTCCCCAAAGATACCATATCAATATTCCAGCAGAATGAGCTAGCTTTCAAGTTCCTCACACCATCACTGATTGAAAGAAATCATTATCATCTTAATATAGCTATTAGAGAGAAGAGTTTGTATGGCAGAAAGGAAGATGATCCTGAACAAGGGTCAAGAGACTAGGAAAGACTTTTAGGAGGCTCCTCATACTCTTTTTCACTCAGAATATTGTTCCATTTTTCTGAGGAGCTGGTCTCCACTTGCTGTTAGAGATGGCTATCAATTTTCATAGCAAGAACCTCATAGTATTAACCAAAAAATTTCAACTTATACACGGATTTCCCAAAAGTCATTATCACAAGTAGCCAGAAACTGAACAGTAGAAAATTTTCAATGCTAATCTCCTCATGATTTTCCAGTACTTCAGTCATCACAAAARCAGATACATCATTGACCCCAAAACAGAAATCTGAACTTGAACAGGCTACTTACAAAGGTTTTAGTAACAAACGCCTGTCTTAATCTAGGCGAACAGATCTAAGTTTAGTTCATACATGCAACATGCTCAACAGAAGCAATATTGTAGATGGACTTGCAGCCAGAGAGACATCTGCATCCCACCCCGTCATAATTAGCATCCAGCATACAACTGTAACTGTATGCATAGGAACCTGCCTCTCCACTTCAGAAAGTGGTTTATTTGTTTCTATCTCACCTCTTTTCCAGAAACCTGAGATATTTGTATCAAATTAAGATTGGTTATGAACACCTGTTGTCAGGTGAAGAGTCAAAATTGACAGTTAATATTCATAAGGGCCTGCTTATCGTGCCAAGCAAACACTTACTTTTTCCCCCCAAGATCAAACATCTAATATCTACATGTCACAGGTTTAAAATCATTATCAGTTTTGCTGATTAAGTACTAATTAAACAGCCAGTGAAGGGTTCTACAATATGAAAAAGGGGTCAGTATTATACAAATCTATCAGMATTCATGTTTATTTTCTGTTTGTAGGAGTTCCAACAAATCAGAAGCAAGCTACAGAACTCAGTCCAAAGGCAAACTCATGCTAATAAGCTACATCTGGAGTTTCAGATTAAATACAGCACTCCTCTGCCTGACAGACTTTTACTCAAAGTCTCCTGACTTTCTGAGGCTGTTATCAACCCAAATCCAAATCGCACTTTTCCCTCTTGAGCAGGGCCTGCCTTTTTTGTGGTACCACTGTTTACACAGCTTATCCCTTATCACATTGACAGCACTGGGAACCACAGCAGATGGTCCCTTCAGACATAATTCTAACAGGTTTTCTCCACTCCCCCATTCCTCTTTTTTTTTTTCGTGCAAACAACTGATAACGAACACTGCTGCAATGATTTACTGATATCTGAAGTTGAAAATTGACAAAATGTAAACTATTTGTTTTTCTTCCCCACCCATGAACTGCTTAACCTTTTAACTACTAAGCAAGTTAGACAGAGYACTAATAATAAACATAAGCCTGTAGGACAACCCATGCAGTCTGTTTGAGCAGCGTTCCAAACAAAAGCATATTGGTTAATTTAAAGATCATTACTACTTTTTAAAGTTCTCAGTCACAGCAATCAGCCTGCTACTGCTGAAGAAAAGATGAGGTAGTCTCTTGCCCTTTTTAAAGGATACACTCCCACTAATTTCAGAAGTTCCTTTAAATTACATTCAAAACCATTTCTAACAGTTTACTGACAACAGATTCCTAAACAGAATTCAGAAGACTAGACATTTCTTATGTAAATGTACATTTACATTTTTGGCCCAACAACCCAGAGGAGCTTGAACTCTATGAAATAAAAGGTTTCCAATGTTGCTTTTAGAAAAGCATAAAGATGCTTAAAACTACACCACAGACGATTTGTCATGAACAAGTCAGGCTCCATAAATCCTCCTACTTCTGGTGACCATGAATTTGCAAACTGCTATCCCAAAACATTCCAAAAAYCCTAGAGGTTGGCGAAAGCATCTCAACTAAACATCTACAAAGAGGCATCTGCAAGCAGACAGTAATGAACCAGACAGACCCAGAGGGCTCTTTTAAATGTAGGTCATGCCTGTCAGTATGGCAGAAGGTACAGTAACATTCGCTAAGAACCCCGAGTTATTATTGTACATAAAAATTTGCTCTGTAGGCAGACAGCAATAATTACTTATTTGTACTGATCATTACCTGAAGCTTAAGAGGAACAGGAAGAAGAAATTGTACAGAAAAGAGCCATATTACATTTGAGAATACTAACACATTTCTTCTACACTGTTCACACCTTACACGCTTTTCCTTACAGGAGAAAAAAATTCTGTTTAAATGATACTTGTTTTACATCAAGAAATGTACACAGAAAATTTGGGTTTAAAACAGTAATTTTTGTTGATTTSTGTCAAATTAAACTGATTACTTCAATTACCTAGTTGCTGAGATGAGAAACTGTTAAAACCTTGTGTATTGTCACTCCAGATCATCTGCAGAGTTCTATTTCCCTGGTTTCCCCTTTTCAGTCTGTAATTCTGTTTTTTTTTTTTTTTTTTTCTTCCCTGTTAGAGCAAAAAAAAATCTCACAAAAAAAGACTATCTAACAGGGTAAAGCTTGATACAGATAAACAGAAGAACATAAGAGAGCATAATGGAAGTACTAAAACCAATAGCCTAATCTGGGGGGAGGTGGTTTTGTTTTACTGGTTTGGTGGGTTTTGTTTTACATATACGAGTACTATAGCAACGGAGACCATAGGAACTTAAYCAAAGCTTCTCACAAACAGGAGGGTCAGCAGATTAGAAAGGCAGTCAGTATTTCACCAGAAGACCTAAAAAATATATAGTTTGAAAAGAAATATTTTAAAGCATAATAAAAGGAAAAAGACTTTATTCAAAAATATTGGCTCTGCAGTCTCATGATCACATCTCCTGCTGTAAAATCCTAGTGGAGACAAAGCATTACTTTTCTTCTTTTTCCTCCTTCCTTCCTTGATGCAGGTAAATCAAAAGAAAACAAAAGCAAAAACTTTCTTTTTATCCTGTAGATAGCTTGAAAAGAGAGTCATAGTAAACATGAAACAAGAAAGAGTGCTGTAAGATTCTCTTTGGATGAATCTTCCTGGAAGGAAGGTATCATACAAACTCACAAACACTACAATAGGACACAACATAAAGATAGGGACATACAACTTACTACTAAACCTCCTTATTCAAGGAATTTTACTGTTAGTAAAACTTGAAGATTTGAAAGTTATCGAATGATGAAATAATTAAGTAGTAGAGGAATTCTATTTGCCTACTCTGTTTATCTAGCTGTCATCAGTTACTAATTCAAACGAAAAACAGATTTTTCATTGGTCAGCAGCAAAATGCCACATTGAGAACTCAAAGCTATTACAGGCTAGCACAGTCTACAGTTCTTGCTGTGTATGTACCAGATCCTTACCAATGAAAAAAAAACAATAGAGCAGAAACTCCTTCAGATCCAAGCACACCACAGGCAGGTACAGTTATACCAGCACAAACATTTTTATACTCACGTATAATTCTATATAAAGTAATTTTTACAAAAATACATCCTGGAAGAATTTTAGGCTAAAAATCCCAGTATCCTCTTATCTTAACTACTTACACCTGAATACAGTTTGCATACAGATAACAGCACTGGGCCTACGTTCATTTTAGTCTCATCATGAGAAACAAGGTAGATGACACATCACTAGACTTGTATGACCTCAGTTTAGCATCATGGCTATTAAATAATCTTTAACAAACACAAAGAGAAAGTCAGAGAAGACTTTGTTATCATGCTACTGCAAAAATTTATTGACATAGCACATTCAGCTTTTTTTTCCTTTTTGGCAATAACTGTCATTATCATTATTGGAGACATATGTATGAGCCTTACTATTTACAGCATTTTTCAGTTCTCTATCCTGAATTAAGTAACAGTTCAGGAGTACTTCAACTTTACTTGACTTGTAATCAAGCAAAAATTAATATTAAAAACGTTTGCACTGGTATAATAGCAGCTGCCTGTAARGCTGTTTGTGCTAATTTAAACATTAGTTAAATTGTTCTGTTCTAATGTGGACAGAGTTAGATTGAGTAGCAGTATTTTGACTAGCTATTTTCTGCTAGGGGTTCTAGGAGTACATACGTTAAATTAAGTGGAGGGGGTACTGTGGTCAGAATCAGATCTCTGAAAGGTCATGCAYGATGCCAATAATTTAAAAACATTTATTCTAAGGTACAATAGCAGTCTTCTGGCCGACCACAAAGCCCAAAGTGACTTACGCCTTCCTGTAGCAAGTTAAATTTGTAAGAATGATTACATATGTATATAAAATTAGAAAATATAAAACTGAAATCAAATTGTTCAGGATGCATGAAAACACACCATGTACGTTGAACCACGCAAAATCTGAGCCCAAGAACTGAGCTGTTTTAAAGCCTTTCAATAAATACTGTTCACAAGTACGAGGAAAATAAGGTAATACAATTAACTTATCCACTAATATTGCATGTTTTACCTGTACCTACAGTAAATAAAGAACAAAAAAAAGCACTAAGCATTTCTATTTAATATAGCCTGAAGATAATTTTAAATGCACTCTCTGGCTGAACTTCAAGTATTCAGGTTTTAAACATTAATTTACTTTGACTATGAGCATGTCAAAATAAAAGACTGCTGTCTGGATCCAGACATGCAGTATTAATACTGAAAATGTGTATTCATTTCAGGTCAGCAGACATTCCAAACTTCAGCAGGTGGTAAAAGTAAAGTATTAATTAAAATGTGTATATAAAAGAATTCACAAAGGGTTATCTACTAAGAATTGCTCCCATAGAAACATCACTGCAACCTGAGCACTAGTTATATTCTAGATCACCCGTAAATCCAAAAAAAAACTGAACTTCCCTTCAAGTTAGCCATCAATTGTTATGTCTATTTCTGAAAAATTTTCACTTTTCACTCTTACCAATGTGTTTGCAAGGCAACCCACCAAAAGGTTTCACTACTTAGAATTAGATGTTAAAAAACGCACCAAATCACAATCTAATATTCAGATGTTAGAGTCATCAAAAAGCTAATCCAGGCTCATTCACCATTGGATATTTGCCTCCTTAGTCACTTCAGAAACCTGAGTGCACCTCATAAGTGGTACTCCTGGAAACAGYATAAGCAAAGTCACAGTAGCCTCAGCCTAGGTTACCTGATAAGAAACTGATTTAGTCACAGTCCTACAGTAAACATGAAATTACATATATTTTGTTAATTAACACTTTACAGTGCATTTTTGAGGGAAGGTTGGGTTTTTTGTTTGCAGGCAATATCTATTAAACCAGTGCTGCCCAGTGATAACCTGACATATATAGTCTAGAAAATGCTTTGGTTAATGTTTCTTACAGAACGCTGGACAGAACTAGCTGATACTGCACAGTACGCACATGCCATTTACTAGCCACGGTACCTCCTTCCTGCTCCTGGGGGGGGAAAAATAAAAAAAAAAAAAAAAAAAAAAACACTCATGTTCTGTAGCCTGGAGGACTGTATGGAAAAGCTTGCACTTTATGGCACTTGGAGCAAAAAGGAACTGGGTAGGGAAATACTCAAGAACCCCAAATAGTATCTTTAAACYGCACTTCTCAACAATAAGCACATTTTGTTTCTCAAATGCAACTTGTAACTGCATTAAAYATCCATAAATAGGGATACAAGTCTCAATTTGTAACGCAGAGACACATAATCCCTTTTCTTCTTCCAATTCAGAAGAGAATACAGATAGAATAGTTTCTCACTATTACTGATAGCAAGAACAGAGCCACTGATTTTATTATTTATTCCCTTGGATGCACTAAACTCTCCCACAGGGAGCATGAAGAGGATGCCATCTCCAAAAGGTTCCTTCTCTGTGATTCAGAGACCACCTGTTCCTCTGCACTCGCACCGAGGCTCCCTGAAGGGAGTTTGGAAGTGCCGCCTAACTCCCTCTCTCATTTGAGAATCACCCCTAGGAAACATTGTTAGACCTCTTTCATCCCATTACCACACAGCAAAATTAGTCAAACTGACACACGCTCTTCCCAAACATAAAAAGTAAAGAATATTACATTGCACATAAAGTTTATTATATTTAACCAACAAATGTGCATTTYGTATAAATTAAAATTCAATACAGATTTGGCACACAATAGCCAGRCAATACAGGATGGCATCTTGATAGAAGGTGACGCTTTAGAATTCTAAATTAAATGACTATAAATAACACCTGATATTAAGCTTCTCTTGAAACAGCTGCCCATCTTCAGACCTCTGTCAAGTTTTCAGCACCCAAAGAAGCGAGTCTTAGCAAGTGTAAACAGAAGTAAATAAGCATTTTGCTTCCTTGAATATAGTATCTTGCTTTTCTCATGAATTATCCACYGTTATCCCAGTGTAACTTCTAGGTATCTGACCTAGTTTGCTTACAACATAGAGAACTAYGACTTTATCTACTGCAAAGCTAAAAACATATCCAAATATATTTACTTTGTACCTTTTTCCTAGTAACACATAATCTTACCATGCACTCATACTTTAAATCGTTTTAGTTCCTGTTCAGAAATATTCATGACAAAAACCCCAAAACTAAAGGTAACATTAATAAAAATCACACTGAATTTTTGTTATGAACATACATTCATTTTTGCCTAGCCACTTATCCTACTAAAATAACCAGTAAAAATACCTTCTAATATACAGCAACATCATTAGGAATATTTAGTTTGTGATATTAGGGAAAACTTTAATAGAAATACTCTTTTTACAAGACACAAAAAGCAAGCAGATGCAAATTTTGACATCCTATATCGAATTCAGTGACAGAGTCCTTGTTTGCTAAATGTTTTCATAACTCCATCCCAAAGCACGGTCATATAGGATACGGGACCAGTGCCACTCCACAAATGGCTCCTGAAAACTTTTTTTGTTGTTTCCTTTCAGAAAAAAAAAAAAAGGAGGGGGCACTGCTCAGCCTGTAGATTAGTACTACAGAAGTATACTGAATCTCTTTCTGGACAGAATACTTCAATAGCAGCTGGCAAGAGAGTAAAATACATAGTTACCACCTACTATCAGAAGCAAGGACAACTGTGCAGCAACAAAGTTCAGAAGAGATAACAATGAACAGTGTATCTTCTTTAATGGCAATCTAAGGATCAAACAATAAAATTATCGTACAAAAAACATCAGAAAGGCAAAACAATTACACTTGTTACAACAGAACTTAAACAAGAACCATTTAACTAACTAGTTGATGGTTGGCTAAGTATATAATAGGAGCATTTTCACGGAGCTCCGCATAACATCTGAAGCCTTCTCAACAAATACAATCTCGGCTAATAAGAAATATAAACCTTGCAAGTGGAACTTAAAATTATTTTGTGAGCTGATCACAAAACTTTCCATTGTAACTTTTTAAATGTACTTCACGTGCTCACCTATACACATGAAAAACCTCAAGAACTGTATGGCTAACTAAACACTGATGCAACTTGAGGGAAGTAAAAGAGCAGCAGTCTTACTGCATTAAGAACAAAGGGTAGGAAGGCAAGAAGATGTATCAGGGACTGCATGCACCTCTGTTAGGTGCTTGAGCTAGGAGCAAAGCTCCCTACCTAAAGGTTTGACACCCTCCTGAAGTCCTTACCTCCAGAAAGTGCGTCAGGAAAGCAAGCACCATTTCACTCAGCTAATTAGACTTAACATAGGAACCCAAGTTATATATCTAAAGATTCAGAACAAAAATAGTTTCTGAACACCTACTTTGGTAAGTATGTTCACCATTCCTAGGTAGTTCTTTGCTTACTGCCTTTTACCATTTTGGTATGGCAGCTAAAAACAAGGAGGGAAAGTTCACAGTATTTCCCCAAGGCTAGCCCTTTACTGTTTATTCTCAAATCTCACTTTATAAAGACATCATTCTATTCTGGAGAGATAACTACAAAAATATTTATGAAACAATGCTAGAAATAGTAATAGGTGCCAAAATCAGCATACTCTACAGAGGCTGAAAACTACACCTTAGCATATAAGGGGGAAAAAAAGTAAAAAAAGTGTGAGAACTTCTATTTAAACCCAACTCATTCATCAGGCTTTAAAACTTTCATTTTGGGAAACAGTATATTGGGAACACTATTTGCAACATAAATGGCATGTGTGTTTTGAATACTGAAATGTCTAAACCAACTGCGTACAACTTGGTATCAAATGCCATAGGAAGTTGGTCAATGACACACTCAGATGTTAGTGACACTAACTAGTTTCACATTTTTAATACAGCAATGGATATTCTTGATTTAGTTCCTAGTATCTAAAGCAGGTATTAATGGAAATGGAATTACTTTTTTAAAAAACAAAAAATAAAAAAAAAAAGTTTCTATGAAAGTTTAAAACAAAGACTTAAGGAAAAAAAAGTGTTGATTAGCATACAGTTCTCAGTCTTGGATCTCTAAAAACAGCAAACCCAACCTCAGCTTGCACAATTCACATTTTTAACATTTTTCTTACTAAAACTTGGAAAAATATTTTCAGTGAGTAATAATTTTCCCTCAAGTGTCCACTACAAACAAGGATGAGTTCTGAAGAGAGGCAGATCGCTTAAAATACAAATACATTCTCAAATCACAATTTAGGCACTGGTCTCAAAAAAGGTTCAGGTTCTTCTGAAGGAATAGGAGCCAACAGGTCAGTTCAAACTAGAAGTATTGTTTTCAATATTAAACCATGTTCTTGCAAGAAGTATATTAATCCAGACATGGTAGCAGAATTAAAAAAGAATATATATATATATATATATGTACACACACACACACACACACACACACACACAAAAAAAAAAAAAAAAAAAAAAAAAAAAAAAAAAAAAAAATGAAGCTGCTACAGGTTACTAATTCATCCTAGAAGCTGTCTCACTACTTCAAACCAAAGAGTGTGAAAGCTTGTTAAAAAAATAAATTAGTTCTTTTACATTTTAAACCAAAGCATAACCATTTTAGAATCACTAGATCATGTTCAGGGATGAGCGGCTCTCATTATGTTGTAGTTATGCATTTTTTCTAAATTTAGGAAACTTTCACCTAAGAAAACAGATCTTCTTGGCTTGTCTATTATTCACAGATTTGAACATCTTGCCTCTGCCATCCAGCCTCATGTAACAAACGAATTCAGCTCAGTGCGACTTCATGTCTTGAATATTATTTATTGTTATAAACCATTTCCTGTTTTTTCAGGTTTACAATCTCAGTAGGAACAGCTCTTCAATACAAATGAAGTCTTCAAAAAACACACCTTTTTCACTGAAGTTTTTGCATAGAATTTTGCAGCTATAAAAGGCAAAAGTAATTGTCCAGAAAATTCCCACTTGAAAAGATCTTATGTCAATATCTGCTCATAAATTTTCAGAAAGAATCAAATGCTAATCTCTTCAGTTTTGTGTGCTTTAGCTGGAACTCCAAGTACAATTTTTTTCTTTTTTTTAAGAAAGGTTATCTTTCAACAGACAGCATTTAACTATCCTCAAGTGATTTCAATTAGTGCCAGAAAGGTGAGCCAAATTAAAAATGCATTGTATATATACAATGCAAATAATCACCAATACACTAGTACACTAGTCTGAAAAAATACAGTAGCAAGCAATGAAGAATATGTTAACTTAAAAAAAAAATCCCTAAATAAATTAATAAATTACATTTAAGAGAAAACTACATCGCTTGGTAACTGCATAAATGTTCCCTCTTCCTGCAAACAAGTAAGAAGTACCTAATGATGGAAAAAAAAAAAAAACATGCACAAAGGAAACATGCCGTCTGGTAATATAAATGCCATTTTTGTGTCGCACAGAGGCTTTGGAGTTTTTTTTTTTTTTTTAATGATACGTAGCAAAAGCTGCAGCTATTTTTCTTCTTTCTTTGGAAGAAATAGCTTTAAGAGATGCAAACTTTCCCGATGTACATACCTGAGAACCATGAAAATCTGCCTTGGCAAAAATTCTAAAAATGTTTTTAACCGTTACAATAAGCAAAACAGATTGCTTAGTATACTGTGCTTCCAGCACATCAGTGAAAACCACTTGCTAATGCTAATCATAATGGAAAATAAGAAAAAAAAAAAAAAAACTTACCTCCCATTCTGATTGGACACAGAAAACCCCAGCTGCATCACATTGCTAACGTCTTACCACCACACCCATAAGCTTTATTTGGATATGATCTTTTTCATGAATGAAAAAATTACTGTGCTTGGAATAACAGCCACTCAAGTTAGAAGTCCAATTTTATATAAAGAAAGCATTACCAGAACTTTAAGCTTTACTAGCTAAGATTCTGAAAATAAAGCACTCATGTAACCAGCATGAGTGTACATGGTTACTATTTAAAGAAAAAAAAAAACATATAAACCCCTTTACTCTCAAGAGACATTCATGCTGGTTCACTGCCTTTTTGACCATATTTGAACTGACAGTGGACTTTAAAAAAAATACACACACACACCTTCCAGGATATTTATGCAAGCCTAATTTATTAATAATGCTGAAGCACTGCATACTTGTGTGGAAAATATTTTCACCCCACTTGCTGCCTCTGAACTTGAGTTCTTTCAAACAATGAAAAATAAGTCCCTGAGCCACGGGATCAGTTGTAGTGGGATCTATTAAGTGATTAAACTGAAAACAAAATTTAATAAAATGCCATTTTTAACCCAAATGTTAAATTGTTCTCAAAAACAGATTTCAATAATTATAGTGAAAGCATAGTCACACAGTGCCATCTAGCTGTGGCTTATAGTACTGAAATTACTATGTCACTAAATTTAACACATTTAATGTAAATTGCTTGTACAGCCCTTACTCATTTGAGTAAATTCAAAGACACCAGTAAGACAACCCATGTTGTTTGCTGTAAGCAAACCCTAAAGCTGAAACTTTACAGACTGAACCTACATGGACTGCTACAATTCTTTTCCCCTTGATCTAAGCTCCAGCCTCATGAAAAAGACAGGGGGGAAAAGGCATTTAAATAACCTTTCTATTGTAGCTTATTCCTTTTGCTATCATATGCAATGATGTTTGGACCACCAGTAAAAATCTTGCTAAAAGTGATCCGGAGAAGACAAGTAATACTAAAACCTCTGTTTTCCCTGCTTATCATTACTCTAAAACTGTTCATACGGTTATATCAGTGACTGCAAGGCTGCTGACAAAAAAGATACTTTAAGGTTCAAAAGATTGACATAGGATGGAGTCTTTACCAGACCAAATTACACAAAATACCTGCAGAAATCAATTGCTGCACAAAATACCAGAAGTGTTCCAAGTGGAAAGCTCTAGTTTCACAAGTACATACCTTAACTCAGCATAAGCAAGCCCATATGCTAAATGAAACTTGAGTTCTCTTACACACTCAGTCCTACTCCTACTCTGTTCTCTTCCTTTCTTAATGTTCTTAACACATATGCATAGATACTGCTAAGTATTTGTGCAACTCTGCAGCAAATCAAGCCACGGAACTGATCTGGCTCAAAACTAACACAGCCAAATACTAAAACGAATGGTGTCAACCGAAAGCATTTCTGAAATCACAGCAGAGAAAAGCAACAACTAAATTAGTAAGCCAAGGAACATCATCACCTTTTTCAGATTACATTTGGGGGAGGGAGGGAGGCAGGCAAAATAACTGCCATTATGAACAACAGCACTATCTTCAAATGAGTTAGAAAAATGAAATTTTTAAAGAGAACATGAAGCCCTATAGATTAGCGCCATTCAGCTTAAATACAGAAAAAAAATGCATGCAGAGAAGCAATGAATCTTGTTCAGGAATAGTATACAAGCCAGAAAGGGGACCTGGATTTACCCGTTTTGAATGGTTTTATTATAAATCATTTCCCATAATTTTTTCAATCATTTCAGAATTTCCAATTTTAAATATTTTAATGTCAATTATGAAAATTATTCTCTAGTACACTTTGATCTGGATTTCAGTTGTCCTGGGACCTAAATCTGAACGTTTTCATAAACCACGTTCTGAATAATACATTAAACACACACACACACACTACTACCCATTTATTAGATCTGCACTATATAAACAGACTAATATATTTCAAAACACAAATAACTGGAAGATATCTAGAGAAAAGGAACAAGAAGGGTCAGAGGTCTAGAGAACATGACCTATGAGAAAAGCTTTTAGGAATTACACGTATTTAGCCTACACAAAAGAATCCTATGTGGAGAAATGATAACAGTGTTCAAATATGTGAAAGGTTGCTACGAAGAAGAATCATATATCCCCCAGGTCTGCGAAAGAAAACACAGGCAGCAGTGAGCCTGAACCGCACTAAGATTTAGGTTACACATTTAGAWATGCTTTCTAACCAGAAAGGTAGTTAATCACCCAAAGGAGGTTATGAATTCTCTATCAGCTTTCTGACAACCAGTTAAACAAACGTCAGTCAGTTGTCCTGCGCAAGGATGGAAAGCTCAGCCATGCAGGTGCCTCTGGGCCTTACATCTATGAAAGAGTCCAGCAGTCTTACAGGAGGCTTGTCAAGCCTTCAACATAGAGCCTATAACCTCCTCCCTACTGGTGGCCAGGGAAAAAAATCTTAATTAAGATTTCCCTCCCAACCCTCCTCTGCACAGCTTCTCTTCACAGAGATAACTACTTCTTTTATCCACTACTTGGACTGTCCCAAACAGATGAGCAATGTCAAGTTAAGGCACTTCTGAACTCAAATTTATCCTGAACTCTCTGAACAGCAGAAGTGAAACTTAGAGTCACCTCCATTAAAAAAAAAAAAAAAAAAAAGGAAAGAAAAGGAAAAGAAAAGAAAAAAAAACCACAAACTTCTGGCTTGATAAAGATAAAAATCACTAGCAGCACTAAACCCATAGCTGAAAGCCAAGCTGTCAGCCGTGTACAAAAGACAACACTGCTTTTGATGAATCTGTATTTGGAAGATCATGGCCAGACCCAAAGACAATTTGTAAAATACATTAGTTTTCCAGTAAGCCATTATTGGACAAAAAGAACATAAAAGTTAAATAGTTTGTGGAGAAACTCTTTTCTCTCTTAAGTTTCCAGTTTGGGATTTTTTTTTTCCCTCCTCAAACTGTATTTGACAACAACATATTTTTCCTTTAATTAAAAGGTTTTAACAAGTTTTTTATATTCTGCCATCATGCCACCAAAAAATATTTGGAAGCACTCAGCATGTGTCAAGGTCTCACACACAAACTTTCTATTTTCTAATAGAAGACTTCTAAAGATCATCAAGTTGATATTCTGCTTTCATCACTGACACTCATAAGTTTCAAATCTCTAAAGAGGTTGGATATTCAGATTTTCTATCATCTGATGATTTGCAGCTTCACATTTACAATGCAAGATTAACATTTACCAATGTCATACTTYGAAATATTCACTTACCAAAGACCACAAATAGAAAAATCTCAACTCATAAACAAGCAACAGCGTTTCAAAAGTCAATTATCACTTAGGGAATCAATTATAAACAAGCACACTTCTACCCTTACTTTTGTTGGTTTGGCCAACAAAAACTGATAGTCCAGAATGTCTAATAAAATCAGCAGCCAACTGATCTGTTTTCTATTAAACTGCAAGCCAAAAAAGCTCACTTCTCTATACATCAGTGTTTTGTACTAATCAACAGCAATTCACTTTTGGCTCGATCAAGTCAAAGTCTATTTATAGTCATCCAAAACAAAGTTTCTGCTGAGCTTCTTTCTGTAAGCACATTCCAAAGCCAAGGACTTGACACAAGACAAATGTTAGTGTCTTCCATTTAAATAGATGAAGCCTCTTCCTCAGACCCAACACTTAACAATAACTCCAACTGGTAGCATAAAATGCTAAAAAGATTCACAAACTGTTTCTGTAGACAAGTCCTATCTCTGCTAAGGAAGGCTATTCTAAAGACAGATAAGCCAACTTAAGTTCTCCATGGTTGCTCAGCTGGTCACAGCATCCATCCTGCTTTCCAGTGATGTCTGAAATGAGCACAAAAGAAGTCACAGAAACTGGACAGGATGAGAAGCATGAAATTTCCCAAGACTGCAGAAATACAATGGGTTATAAGAAGAAGAAAAATTCTAAAAGCTATGTTTTAGAATGTATGACTGAAGATGTTTATTGCATCTTTTAGGGTGAAGGGTGCTTCTATTTCTAGTGTTGCAGAGACCACAGAATTCCTGTTTCTGTGAAAAATTAAGAGTCTGTGCATCACCTAATTAATTTCAAAATGCATGTAGCACAAATTGCGTGTAGTAATGCAACAAGGAAGCACAACACTTCAACAGTTATTCCGTATCACATAAGGAGGATACAAATAGCATGGGAAGGTGCTCCAGTTTTGCCATGGACTATGGCACAATGTCATTCCAGTAGCACAAAGTTCCCTCCCTACAGATTCAGAGGCCTTTCATTGCAGAGCTCTACTGCTCCCAGTGTGTACAAAGGAAAGACTGCTTTTGGCCAGTTTGCTCTTCTCCACGATTTCAAACACCATCCATAGTAAAAGATTCTATGAAACAAACAAAACAAACAAAAAAAAATCAGGGAAATAAAATTCACCTTCAGGAAATTCTGGCTTATATAAACTCAAGCAAAGTCACATGCTCATTTATGGGAAATAAAATATATATTTGCACATAGCCCAAATTAATTATACAAAACTCATAATTAGATGGGCCTCATCCACCTTCATCTTAGGGTGTCAGTTGAGCAAGTGGCACTCTTCCTTCTAAATCAGCATTAAATCAGAGCCTACATACTGTTCAGACTCTGCACGAATGAACGATGGACCAAGTTTGGGAAACTTTGGATACAACTGCACTTATGGCAACAGTAACAATCTACCTGAAATACTACCATTAAACTATAGCATAATTAATGATCTTCAATCTGAATGTGTTCMGTGTTTGCACTATTAGCTGAATTTAGGGTTTTAGCTATACTACTCTAACCTTCCATTTCAACAGAGAGCACTTGTTCAGTAGTCTCCACAATTTTCAGCATCTTAGTGTGATAAATACTATCAGAAAGTTGACATGAGTTCATTAAAATAAATTAAAATGATTCCTCAATCTACATCCTTCCTGCTTCTTCCTTAGTAAGTAGGGGGTCATATTGATCATTATATGCAAAATCCTCCATGCACGTTTCAAGTAAGAGACCTTCTATATAAATTAAACCAACTCCCTTAAACCAACAAACATCAGGTAGAAAGAGGTTTCTAAATAGAATATTTCCTTTAACAAAGCAAGTTTAGTAAATTAGTGTTTTATGAATCCCAAGCCCATAATCATCACTCATTATTGGAACTACAACTAATGAGCTCCAAAAACCTAACTTAAACTGAGTGGTATCTCCAAGATAAAATACAAGTGTGACAAATAGACAGGCCTCCCCAACACTTAATAGCAAAGTTATCAGCTAAATGTTTACACATAAAGATCAGAATAGTAAGATAGCAAACAATTTAAATTAGAGCAAATTTAATTGAATGTAAATAACTATTTTAAATAAAACTAATGCAGCCTTAAATTAAATCAGGAGTACAGATCAACAGTGATTAAAAGGTTAACTGTCCGACTGACTGATTTAAAAATAATAATAAAATATATTTTAAAAGCTATCAAGATAGAGAAATTATAGTATTGACACCTCACCCAAGGCTGCATTATTTATCCAATGCTGCCATCTTTTGGCTCCTAGTGATATAGCATTAACCCTTATCTCAGAAGGTTTGTATTTTGAACATCCATGAATTTAAATTTACTTCAGCTGAAAAAGTGGCAAATCTGTAAACCACTTGACAGTATTGTGTGATTACTGTAGAATAGTAAAACTTTTTGATAACAAGAAATCAAAAGCATATGTCTGAGGTTATCCCATACCAACTAGGCCTTGAGAAAAGAGTTTAGGATGCTATGAAGCATCATAAGAAACAGAATAAAGCATAGCTGCAGAGTAAAAGAGAATCTAAGACAGCAGAAAATGCACTTCAAGGATGGAATTTTGAGAGAGAACACCTATATGTTTCTTCCCTGTTTTGCTCCATGATTACACCTGTTTTGTACATCTGGGAGCAATGGAAGCTCTGCAGGCTCACATAAACCTATCTGAAGTTGACCACGAAGAACCACTACAACAAGGTAGGGAGGGGAAAAGAAAGGCGGGGGCGGAATCAGAGTATAAGTTTGTTGTCCATATTTGGAAATAGAGTCTGATTCAAAAAAAAAGACAAAAACCACACACGCACACACAGCTTTCCCGATTTCCACTTTATTCTTTACCTCTCTTATCTTAACCAGAGCCTAACAAACAATGTTCTGTCAAGTACATTATTCAGCAGAACAATATCCCCCAAAGACAAGTTGTGCTCCATTCGGCATTCTTACCGGCAAGAAGCCGGATACTAACTCAATAGGTTACCTTGCCTCCATAAAGTAACAGAAAGCAATAGCAATCACATCCAGAGTCCAGCACAGCAATAATCAGGGAACGTGAGCCTGAAATACACTGAAGRCATCTTCATTCAAGAGTTGCACAGCAATATCTGATCACAGTAAATTAAAAGTTCTCTAAATTTAGCAATTTCWTAAAAATAAGGAACTTGCAGCTAAACTTCATCTTTATGAGCAACTAAAACAGTAACCAAATTATAGCAAGAGCCTAAAAGTAAACATTAAGTCTCTTCCATTAAAAAAAAAAAAAAAGTAGCAATTCTTCAGGTATTCCTACAAATCTTATTATCAAAATATGATCTTGCTCTCACCTCTTTGAGAATAAAATACCGAGAACATCCTCAAGYTACAAAAATTTGGCCTGTTCTCACATTAGCTTAAGTCTCTTATAAATTAAAACTTACACACAGAGAACCATGAAACACATGGAACTATCACAAGTAGAATGCTCTATATCACCTGTACAACTATCCTGAACGCACTGCTACTTACGTTTCATTTATCGATTGCTTCCCCAAGTATAACAAGGACAATCTCCAGTTACGAGGATACAAGTTACCARAAGTTGAAATTTACTTTTTATGGTTCAATTCTTCTGTATTATGAGTTCAGCACTGCTAGAACTAAATCCTACAGCACAACAATTAGAGTCTGCAGCTAATTGCTTTGCCACTGAGAGAATTAACCCTAAACATGTATACACACTAGAACTTGCCTATACAAGCAATATATAAGTGTCATTAATCACATTGTGCATGTAAGCATTTTAGGTTCTCAGGCCTGCTCCCAACTTTCGGATTCCAGTTCTCTGTGCCTACAAAAAAAAAAGCTCAATTTAGATGGAGTGCAAAACAGGCACACCATTTTGATTTTGAGTGAAATTTAAAAAAGAAAAGCAGCACACATTTATCCAACGACTGAGCTAAAAGGGCAGCAATACAGGAAGCAGTCAGGAGGAAAATGGTCCCTTCCTCATGAAGGACAGAAAAAAAATTCCTAGTCTGAGAACCACAGGAGGAGTTCTATCCCATAACAGGGACAACACCCTCCAAGCTACAAACTTGCTTAATAGGAATAAGAAGCTGATGGTGAGGAGGCTGGAGTAGGAAAAACTCACTGCAAAGAGGCCGTACACCTTGCACTGCGCTAGATGTCAGAGGTGATCAGTAACAGAACACTAGACACATACATACTAGGAAGTTTTACAGGGACTACATGATCAGCAATATACAGCTGCCAAAAGCCACAATTATACATTAACTCGTAGCGACTCAGGGAACACTCTGATGCAAAACAGAATCATAGTACAATGTTGCATTAACAAAGGATACTCCACACTTGGGGGAAAAAAAGAAAAAAAGGAAAAGAAAAAAAAAAAAACACCACACCACTTCAACAACTCCAGACCCACCAGCACATTTATTGCCTTACAGAATACTTTTCACTGGGGAATATCTGTATTCTTCCCAAGGAACTGCAGAATCCTGAATCCCTACATTCCTGCAATCCCCTCTGCCCCATTCCACAATCATTGCTTTATTTTTTTTTCCTCTATGTTCCATTCCATCCTCCTCAAACTCATCACTATCTCACCATGAAAATTAAAGGTTCTGAACAAATGACTAGAGTTCGTTCTTCTTGAAGGACGGTGCTTGATCTCTCCAACTCTAACAATTACGTCAACAGCAATTAAAGAACTGAGAAATGAARACATCTCCCCTGTCTGGCCCCCAAAGGGCAGCTCACGTGTTCACAGATCAAGTGCACATGACAGCAGGAGTTTCAGGCTCAAGCACAAAGAACCAAAACACAAAGTAAACCTGTGACAAAAAGGGCTTCTGAAAACAGGAGATCATATCGGTGGAACTGCAAGAGAACGTTATTTCACTTCAACAACATGGACAAAGTAAGTTACTTTACTACCTCTTCCAGCATCAAAAAAATCAAAAGCTTTAAACTCCAGACTTTCAGTCAGTTTGAATCTGCAGAAGGTATCTTTTACAGAAGCAGTGAGACAGGTGTGTAAGCAATGCAAAGTCATGCAGGATTATGACTCTGTAAGTTACAGACAGSGGGAGAATTTCTCAGCAAAGAGATGAAACAATACAGGATTTGCATCGTAGCTTGGCTTTTCCCCACTTCTTGGCTGGTTCACTGAACAGGACAGTTTCGTAACTGCAGGGTTGTCAAAGATGACACAAGTGGTTCTCACCTACAGGAATGTAATCTGGGTTACTCAGATTCTTTGCAACTTTCAGGGGGAAAAAGTTACACATTTCTTCCAAATTAGGACCGCAACTGCAACTAYCTGAAAAAAATACGAATCTAAAAGCAAAGACTAAACCTGAATTCTCTGATTGATAAAGCTACTTACCAAGCACTTAGTGAGTAKCTAATAAAGACTTTCCTCTCAGCTTAAGAGTACTAGAAATGCTTCATGGCGAGGATGGCTCACACAACACCAAAATTTCACAGCAGTTGCTACAGATTTTTTTCTTCCTAATAGAACACTTGCAAAGCAACAGAGAACTGTTATCAGCAGGGCTGAGAGAGAAAAATGGAAAGACCACCTGCTGATTCAGAACAACTGAATGCATACACCAGAAACCAGCAGAAGCCACAGTCAACAATGCAGCTTCATAAATGAGTACACAGGCCACGGAGAGCTTATTTCAAGTTAACAAAAGAACAGAATACAGTATCCTCTTCAAGAAGGGATTAAATTTCTCTGCCTTAGGACAATTAAAAAAAAATCTAAATCTAAAAAGATTTTTAAAAAGCTTACTGTGCAATAAGAAGGTACTTTTAAAATAACTCTTAGAATTCAAAACCTCGTACTTTGTTTTAATTTTATTCCATGAATCATGGGTCAATGTATGTATAATCTTGTCCATTTTCCAGTCAAAATGAATAAATAGATACTGTAGCATGTTTACCATATCTGTACAAGAACGGCCAAAGTCCAAGAAAGTATGGTTCACACAAAACAGAGGACCATGGGAATGCTAAATTCTACACTTGTTAGTAGCATCACATCTGCCATTTCACAGATGTGAATCTTCACTTCCTTTTATCTCTCTCTTCTTTTCAACATAAATTCTTAGGCAGGTAAGAAAATCTGCTTTTCCTTGTCTTTTTCCTTCCTTCTTCCACTCAAGTTTGGTGGTGTAGCAGATGGAGAGCTAGTCTTAAGACTAGTCCAGCTATCTCAACCAGCAAACAAAACCGATGACTAATTCAAAAATTAACAASCAGGAGGAAAAAAAAAAATCAGAACTCTTTTTAATTTAACAGCATTTCTAAATATTATTTCAGACTTGCTTTTGGGAAATACAGAAATTCTCTACAGAGTGAGTTTCAGAGCTGTAAGATATAGATGAACTGTAAACATTAAGCTTCAATAGAAATTGGCAAGTGTCACTGATACAAGTGCTGCCAACAAGCAGCTTAATCACAGTAGTCAAGTGAATTCTTTAATGTGTTTAAGAGGCACAGGAAAGAATACATGGAAAATAGACTGCCTTTCCATCCAACAAACTTCCAGACAAATTGTGCCAGATAGTAAAAAAGATGTCTGAACAGAGATCAGTCTGAAATTGCACAAATAGACTTAAGGAGCTATAACCACCTCATTCCCACTTGTTAAATCAAAGCCAAGCCCACCGAAATAGCAATCGAACAACTCCACTCCTTTTTGCTTCTGAAATTCCAGGCTATAGGAGGAAAAAAGTTCTATGATAGTATTCAATTATATTTCTACTTGGGAGAAAAAAAAATAGTCTGGATAAGCAGCTACGTTTTTAGTCTTTCTGAATGTATACCAGTTGTTGCTTCCTCTCCATAATTCTTCTAGTATTTGTAATTCATTAGTAATTCTTTTATTGGTATGTTTTTCAATGATTCTATGAAGGGAATGCTTTGGACCTGAACTGCTTCAAGCCAAAAGCAATAATTACAAGATAACAAGCATGCCAAATTGCCTGACCCATCAAAATATATTCAAAAAAAAATAGGCCAAAGAGAAAAAAAAAAAAACACAACCTATGAATGCCTACACATGCTGATAAAACCACTCGCTTCATAAGGCAATTCCTTACATGTCTGTACATGCTCAGTTGCAGTTTTCRAAGAAGTACTGTGAAGTGACATACTCACTCCCTTCCCTCACAAACATCTGTCTCCTAGTCTTGCAAATCTCCCAGCTCCCCTTTCTCACAATGGGCATTAGTTGTCTATACTACAAGGGTTTCTTCCACCAAGGTCTATCTCACAGGCAGCAGATATGCCTGCAGATCTATCTAAACTGTAGATATGCTCTAGGTCATTTTTCTGCATTCCGTGAACAAAGTTCAAATCAAGAACAGGACAGAATCCATGCACCAGAGGGGAAAGGAATAGTACTGGAACAAGATTTTTTGCAACAAAGCACAGAAATTTGTTAGTTCTATAATTAGAAAGCATCATTAAATCAATGTTCAGTTTTGTTCAAGTCAATTCACAAAGTTGCGCTAGCACGACTTCTAGTTAGCAACAGAAGTCTGATACTGCTTTTTTATTCCTCATTCTTTCACACTTGCCCCTAGAGACAGTGCTTGACCATTTCCCTTACAAAGGAGCAAAAAATGCCAGTAAAGGTCACATTTTATTTCCTGAAAGACAGAACTCCATTCCAGCAACTTTATTCAACAAACAYTGTTAACTCAAAAGCTCAGGGACAKATAGGGCACATATGCTAATCAAAATGTACTACTTTAATTTTAAATAGCTCTCCAAGACACTGGCATCAGATGGTATCTCTGGCTCCTTACTGAATATTTTCAAGTTTCTAGCACTTTTACATTAAGTTAATATAAATCCTGTCAGTGAACTGCAGCATCAACTCTTAGAAATCAATTCTTACAAGACAAGAACTTCTCTTTTGCTCCTTTTCTGTAGTTTAACATAATGAAGTTCAATCTCAAGACCTGTCCTTTAACATATGACCTTCCAAAGAGCAGTTACAAGTTCTGTTTTCAAGGACTGTTGAAATATTAAGCTGTTGAGAGTACACATAGGGTAAGTTTTCCAGAATAACCACCTCAACCGTTCAATCATTTCCCCCCTCCATGGTTGTTAATTTCATAACTGATCTCAATCAAAAGCTTATGAGCTACATAGGCCTTATWTGTACATAAGTATATCATATGCGTAAATTGTATCAAAGACCTTACAAAGTAAAAAATGTCAGCAAGACACCCGGTAAGAAAGCATTTTTAGCTTTCTTAGAGGTAAGTTGTAGTATACTAAATTATCAAGTACAAGGGAATACTAAGGAAACTTTTGCATATTTGGATTATATTAAGCAACATTACTACTATTACTGAATAATTTCTTCACTGCACAGAACAGTAACAAACTAAATCCCCTTCATTCTAGCTGAACTTCCCAATAGGCTGTTAAAAAAAAAGCTCCATTAAGAAAAGGACTGAACAGAGAAATGCTGGGAAGTGTGCTATAYTGGAATCTCCTCTATTGAAGGAAGGACAGCTCAAGATATATATTATGCATCAAATACTGAAATCCTAACTGCCACTTTGACAAGAAGAAAAGTTCATTGTCTCTTGTCTCACTGCACACCTTTGAAAAGAGATTAACTCCATTTTCTCTATACTCTCCCATTAGGTATTTGCAGTCTACAACTAGGATATGCCATTAGGCTTCTCTTCTTAAGGATGACCAAACCCGATCCTTTGTCTCTTCTCATACATCATGAGCTCCCTAATCCATCCTGGTGGTCCTCCACTGGGCTCACTCCAGTATATGAATGTCTTTCTTTTCCTGGGGAAATTAAAACTAGAATTAAACTCTTTTCCCTTCACTCTTCTTCAGACTTTTCGATCAAGTTCAACACGAAGAACTCACACAATAGGAACTGCAGTCTACATGAAGTCTATTAGATGACTGCCCTGCCAGAAGAACATAACTGTTTTGAAACCACTCATCATCTTAATTATCATTTCAYTTAGTTCTAGGAAAACACTTCACTTCTTCAGCCTCAGGTCAGAGGGATCATAATACAGGATGGTGATAGGATACCATTATTCGCCAGTGATGATGGAAACAGGACTTCCCTTTGGGTTTTAAGTTGTCAAAGCAGCAGCACAATTCAATAAGAAACAAGGTTCTCTTTTTGTCCCTGAAGAAGAGTTCCCTGTTTACCTATCACAGAGAAACTGTTAGCTCAGTAAGAAAAAGGCAGACAGATAGCATTCCCAAAGTTGAGCCACTGTATCATCTCCTCCCCTATCTCCCCCCCCCCAGCACGATGATTTTCTGCAAGCAATTTTTTTAATACTATAGATGGCAGTGCCTGGAAGTAGTAAAAATCCATCTTCAGAAGACAAACACATGTAAGCACTCATTTTAAAACCTGCCTTTGAAGACTCCAGAGGGAATGTGTTTTCTCTAGTGTTAGTAAAATAAAAATAAGCCAAGGATTTCCTAATAATTGAAACTGCAGTCAAAAGATGTTAAAGATCCAAATAATATACAAGTTTAACTTAGCTTTTAGAACTGCATTAGAATTCACTTTAATAAGWTATACTAGAACTGATTAAGTTTATCCATAGGTATCAACTTGATGTCTTAGATCAGAAGTGCATCATGGTTTTTGTCCATACACTTATTTCACAACAATAAATAACTTGTGAACAACATTTTCTATTTACACTAAACTAACATGCAGGAAAGAGACTGAAAGGAGATTTATCAAAATGTAATTCAGCTTTAAAAAAATTGATGAAAGCTTGAAAGTTCTGAACATTCATCTAATAAAACTGAATTATGTGACTTGCTGATATTTTTACCTGTAATTTTGTACCCATAGGCAGCCAGTTGTCCAGCCATATATTCACCATCCGAATTATTGTGAGAACATCCCCATGTACGAATCCAGATTTTCTGAGCACCAGGAATAATGCTGTTAGTAAANACACCACAATTAAGAAAGCAAACAGAAGACAAACAAGCTTTGCCTTTCAGCCCACTGGACAGACCCAATTAACTGTAATTCTTCAAATACATAATAAGCAGTACAAATAGTAATTACCCGAGAACAGCTAGGGAAGAAAGCTGCGATTATGTGATTTTAGTATGGTGGTAAGAAAAGAGCTTTAGAAAGGTAGAGCTTTAGAAAGGTAGAAAGGGAAGGTACAAGGGCAGCAGCATAAGACAAGATTCAGTACACTGTAGTTACTATAAAAAAAAAAAACACACACACACACACACACACACACTGGAGCTTTCTGAAAATTATTATATCATTAACAACCAACCTCCAAGTAACTGCAGTGAAACCAGACCCCTTGCAAACAAGCCATTAGAGCTAAATCAAAACCTTTTGATATTATTGCACCCATTCAGTGTAGCTCCCTCCTTACAAGTCTCCTTTATAAATCCTTAACTAAAGCCAGCTACCAACTGCAGTAACATCTGAGAGTTCATACTCCAACCTTTCAAGGCTACAGAGGTAACACAGTAGATCTGTACCACCGAGCCAGAGAGCACAACAGTTTAAAACCAAAAAAATAAATAAATAAATAAATAAATAAAATAATTAAAAAAAATATACAAGAAGCTTCCACTGAAGCTTCTGTAATAACCATGCCACTGAGCTGAAGATGCCAGTGAAAGAATGCCAAATCTAAAGATTGTTAAGTAAACTTGTGTAAACATGCAGTGTTTAGGCACTTTTAGGTACCTTTTGTTAGGTATAAGATTTCTTTTAAACAACATTGAAACCCCAAAGTTGAATCTTCCTGTGTATTCCAGACATACTTTCTTTTTATTTCCCTAATGAGGAAAAATTCTATGTACCAACTTGAAATTAATAAGATACATAAACCTTGATCTCCGAACCTTAGTAGAAATCAGAATCAATTACTGAGTTCAGCTATCATGAATCAATTCCACTGCACCAATGGAGCAGAAAGTTGTTTATGTTCAACACAGAAAAGGGTATGTTCCCTAGTTATTGCATAATATTCCCACTGAAGTAAAACTAGGCTTTCAAAAGAAGTTTCACTATACCATATGCAGCACATACAAACAARAAGCACAGTTCCACTAATGTTGTCAACTTCTTAGCAATTCTCTCTCGAATTATTTTCAGTTATTACAAATTTAGGGGGGGGAGGGGACAACTAACCAGGAAAGTGCTTTTCAATTTTAAAGAYGCCAAGGAGGAGTTTGTTTTACTTCACCTCTTATTTGTGGCTATTATTTTGAATTACTCCAGACCTCTGCTAAAAGGCTAAAGCTGAARTTTACTACTTGCATATCTGCCTCCTCCAAAAGGATCAAAAAGCATTTCAGACACATTCTTAAATTTGGGCTTGAATAAACACTTAAGTCTTAGAATGGGTACAGGGTTCTTTCCAAGCAATACCAAGCGTCTATTCTGACTACACTCAAGCTTCTAAYGCAATAGATTCAGTTTTAGTAATAACTGACTTCATTCCTTCTTCAAATCCCGTCTTCCCAAATCACCTCTCTTCCTAGAAAGAGGGAAGGAAAAAAAAAAGTACTTTTCAAAGGCAAAATTAGTTCAAATATGTACTGCAGAACAGGCATCAATATCATCACGCTCAAAATTTTATTTCTCATCCCTACACCTCCAAAAACGCACTCCCAAACTGTATTTTGAAGAGCTTAGCTTCCACTTAGGTACTGAAGATGAAGAGCACAATTTTTCAGRAGTGCTTTACATTTATAAGCTTTCTCTAAATAGTAACAGGAGCTATTTTTCCAATTTGATTACCTCATTAATCAATCTCAATCATAACTGATCTCTACTGAAAGTTTATTTAGAACAAGTAATTCTTTTATTACTATTACTCAGTGATCACTACATTTTTATAAACACTATTTTGTCAATTTTTAACTTCTATTCAGATTTTACATTATGAAGTAATAAGAAGTTCCACCTTTTTTTTAGAAGCTCATAGCACACATGAGATTTGAGGAAAGAMGTAAGAATGGGTTGATTGAAGAATTTACCTGTCACTTGGTGGATCATCGTCTGTCTGAATATTTTTGTGTGAATTGCGTTTTCGCACTTTTGGAAAAACATTCTTTCTCACAGACTGTCGCTCATGTGGTTTCAAATCTTGCGCTGACACAATATCCTCAATATCTTCAAGCACTGAATCATATGCAGCAGGCATCTTGAAGAAGCATTTAGAAAGACTGATGTTAGCAAGTGTTGGAATAGCCAGATATAATTCAAAATCAAGAATATACCTGCAATATATCATACACAGGAGAAATATCCAGCATATAAAGACAAACAACTCTCTAGAAATATTTCCTAATACTCTCTTCCCCCAAGATCTTTCAGATAGAAGAGAGCTACAAACTATACAGTTTTTCAGATCATCTCCAACACGCCATCTTTTGATTGAAAAATCCTGCAGCTTCTCTGACACCATAAACCCAAGACACAAGTCATCTTTATCATATGAAGCATCACAGTGAAATAATGAGTTTGTTATGTGATGGATATACTTCCAYTTAAATTACAGGAGGAGAATGGAAAATACAGCATTCAAGAGCCTACACTGGAGTCTGCATGGCCCTTTTATCTGTGCGCTGGAAACAGATGTACAGGAGCTCATTATGCCAAAATCCATATGAATACAAAATAAACTATTCTTAGAACTCCTGACCCCACAGGACCTTCATTTGTGTTATTTCATCCATCAGGACAGCAAATTCAGAATTTCTGCACTCAAGTACAAAATGTTAAATTACCATACCCAGCTAGTATTGTCATCTAGCTAAAATAATGCACAAATAGAACATTAAAAAGAACTTTGATACATTTTTCATCCGTAAAAAGATTTTTATACACTCACCAACATATGTACRTACACACATACCCACACTCACACATACTCCCCCATGTGCACACACCCCAACACACACATACATACCTAGACCCACTCACACATATATACACTCCCATACACACACACACAGGTGCACACAAGCACATCCACAGACACACACCTGCACACCAGACCCTACAMACCCAACCCTTCTCTCAGACACTCACCTACCTGGACACACCCACCAACACACACATCCCTACACCCAGACACTCACATACGCACTCCACACGTGTCCCCCCACAGRCACCCACTCCCGTATGCACACACCCCATCTAGAGGTGCACCCTAAACAGCGGTGCCCCTCTAACATTCCCACATACACTCCTCATGCAGACACACCCACACCCTCCTCCCACATCCATACCCATGCATCCTCTCCACACCACATCTCTTAGAGCTCAAGATATATATTGGTTTTCCAATATATAAATGGGCTGCTAAAGGCACTTATGAAGACGAAAGAACGAACGAACGAAATGCCTCCATCAATTTTGCATAATATACTCAGACAACCTGATTTTATTTATTTTACAGGCTACATAATGATTTGACAAAGCAGGTGCAATGGACATCAAGATACTTAAGTATTTAGTTTTCTTCTAGACCAAAAAACCCCTCAGGATCTTTAAAAATGCAGCAAATAATTGGGTGGGGGGGAGAAGGTTGTGAAAAGTCTAGCTGTAAAAAATGCTGGAATACTGAAATAGTAACTTACTGTAGAAGTTCCCACAAAAAAATCCCACACAGGACTACAACAGTACACAAATTTCATGGCTTAAAGTTATTGAGTCTACTGGCTTAGTATTGTCATCAAGTTATTGGAATTTAGCTGAAGAAATAAGCTATTATTTTGAGCTATAATTAAGAAACATTTTCCAGGACAGAAATTTAAATAATAAGTACAAATAAAATAAAATGGGGGGGGGGAAGATGACTATACAAACTTCAGCTTTGTTAAAACCTGCATAGTTGAGTAGCATGCCTAATCTATTTGAGGGTATACTTGATACACACACACAGTGGTGTACTTAATCTATTTGAGGGGCGTACTTTACATATAAATACACATGGAGGAGTAGGACAATTTAATTTTGACAGAAACCAGCTTCAGCCTTGCATTTCTAGGATTTTCATATTTTAGTATTTGACTTCTAAAACAAGTAAAATTGTCTTAAGGACTTGAGAAAAACATTTCTATGTCTAGACTATTTAAAGTACAGTCTTTTCTACAACTGAAAATTCACAATAATTTTCATCTGCAGGCCTACTAAGATTCATTCTTCATTTTCAGTCAGATATACACACTGCCAGTGCTTTAATTAGGCTCATTTAACCAAACTATTTCCAAGGTAGCACTCCCTAAATAAATCAGTGAATTATTTTGTTGGGCAGCTGACCCACACAGCAGCAAAACAACCCATCACATAGCACATAACTGGCACATAACATAATTGGCACTATCGCCCTACCTTAATATCATAAAGAATAAAAAGACTATACTGTAACAGCTGCAAGAAAAAAGGGGGGGGGAAGAAAAGAACGAAAGAAAAGAAGAACAGGTGGATCCCTCACTAACTAAAGAATTTTGGAACAGTATCTGAATTGGAATCTTCTTTTTTTCCCTCACTGGCTCACAGTATAAGAAAAGATACATGAATTGGTTTTCCAAACTAGGTCTACTAACTTCTCACCTAAGTGTACTCACACCGCACCTCTGAGCAAATGTGTAATGCGAGTAATATATATATTTCAGAATAATATTGCTTTCCAAAGGATGAAAGTTAAAGGTCACAGCTTCAATGTCAAACACAGTAAACTTAATGCAAATAGGACTTTTAGTAGATGTCATGTCACTAGCTTGTTCTGGAAGCTGTCCCAAAAAAAATTTTTTTGTCTACAGAACCAAAAATGCTTTAAATAGTTATATCATACAGGTATCAGAAAGATAACTCACTTAAAGGCTTTTTGCATAACCTTAGAGGAACCCTGAGAGGGGTGGGGTTAAACAACAGCCAAAGGTAGATTCYTTAATTATCAGCAAAGAATTACCTTTTTTTCCCAGAAACACATCTGATATAATGAAACAGCTAGCAAAACAAGYAAGCTTATTTATTTCCATGGCCCATAAAAGAAAGAACACAAACTAGAGATCATACCTTTTTAWATCTGGTCTAAATCCTCTCAGACAATGATTCTAGAAGAAAAAAAAAAATATGGCATGAACAAACAGAAAGAACTAACAGACAGACTGTTCTATAAGTATTCTTCATTCTTTTGCAGAAATCTCAGCTTCCTACTTTGACCTGCATAAAAACTCCAAAGGATAAGGTGTCACTTATGGTGACTTGCTAACAAGTTAAAACACTAATCAAATTTTACCTATCCATTCCTGAGCAGATGCACTAACCTGACTCTTCTTCTAAGAGAGTCATTTTTAAAAAATGAAAATCTGACTGAAGTACTTAGACTTTGAAACTAGAGAGGCACTATAAGATAAAAAAGTTAACTAATTTATTGTTCTTATGCTGTCAAGCTTTAACCCACAAAAACTCTATGCTTTTTTTTAAAAAAAAAAAGTATTTTAATAAATAAGAGGCACAAATGGAGTCTTCATACAGAGAAAACTTTCCTTGCCCCAGGTTTTGTCACTCATCTCTCCCTGACCTCCTAACACTAACAGTGCTTCTTTCCACAGAGAAAACTTCCACCCAGACAGAAGAGGACTGCTCTTTCCTCCCTTCAGCAACAGGTGTCTCCGGTGAAGGCCTGGGCTGCTATCGCCAGGCAAAACGAGCGGCGCGGGCCGCCCCGCCGCTCCCTCCGCGGCCCGGGGCAGGAGGCCCAGGCCGCAGCCGGCGCCGCCTGAGCCCCGGCTCCCATCCCGCCCAGGGGGAGCGGCGCGGCCCGCAAAGCCCTCCCCAGGCACCCGAGCACTCTCCCGGCCGCGGCGGAGGCCGCCGCCTGCCCCCGGCCCCGCGGCAGCGAGCCGCCCCGCGG
>NW_028186435.1:4259749-4290110 GCF_003343005.1 Rhea americana
GCCATCATGGCCGCCCGCGCAGGCCGGCACGTCACAACAGGGCCGCGGAGGGGACAAAATAGGCGGCGGGGCGCGCGGGCTCAGCGGAGCGCAGGGCGGCGGGGCGTGGCGGGGCGCGCCGCGGGCAGGCGGAGCCGAGACCCCGCCCGCCCGTAGGGGCGCGCGGCCGTTAGAGCCGTTGGAGCCGCACGGCGCCGCCTCAGCGCTGCCCCAGGCCGAAAGGGGGACTCGCAGCCCTGAAACCGTGAGGGCGGTGTAGGAGCTCTGAGGTCGGGCTGCCGCCTTCTCGTTGAAAGGCGGTGTTTAAAAAGAAATGCGGGCTCTCCCTCCGCTACGCATTTAAAAGCACGAGCGCGTCTAGCGGATTTACCAGCGTCAGTGGTCGAATTCCTTCCCGCTAATTTAGCTGGAGCGCACTAGTCACGTTTTAAGGCTGTTCTCTAAAGCCGTAAAAATGTTTCTAAGAACATGAAACCTGGGATTCTCTCAAAATCAGGTGATAACATTGCTTTTGTTGCACTGGAAACAAATATTCCGAGGCCGAAGGTGAAATCGTGGAGAAAATCAACACATTTTCATGCAGGAGTATCCATGGTGGTCTCTGAAATGCGAATAACCTTCTGTGTCTTGGCATCTGCTGAGCACTAAGGTTTAAACCTCTCCTTYAGTCATGTTTTGTTTCTGCAAATCCTTGGAAATCCATCTGTGTTTTAACTGGGAACAAGGTCTAGCAATCGATATCCAGTTATAAGAGATGGATTCTGATCTGATCCAAATGAATGATGAACTATTTATTCCTATTGTGACCACAACATTTTTTTAGGCGCTCTTCTTAAAATTCAGAGCTAGTTGCAACTTTTCTGATTAATCATTTTGGAAGACATTGGTCAAAATATTTCATTTTGGATGACTAGTTTCTAGCATTGTTTTTGTCAATCGTAGCACTAATAGCAATTTTTCTGGTTAATTATTTTGGAAGTCTTTGGTCTGAGTGTTTAAATTTGGCTGGCTAAGGTTAGGGTCCTAAGCAGCCATCTTGTTAAGTATATAGTTTCCTTGTAGATCAAAATGATACAAAGGTGATCATATTATTATTGTTTTGTTTTTAATATATGCAGTTTACCTCAAAAGATAATTTATATTGCATCTTTAACATTTTTATTTTGGGGTAGACTACTTCAGATTATAAAAATCACCATTTCTTGTAAATACATTTTGAACATTAAGTTAGTCCCTTTAGAATGAGTTTTGGAATCTTTTTTTYATTATTATTTTCTAGATAGCAGATTATAGTTTCCTTTGACAGGAGGGGAACTGAACGAAAGCCTGGAGTGTATTCCATAGTACATAATGGTCTGCAAGCAGGTAAAACTTGGCACCTTCTACCTTTGAATATCACTTCTCCTCCTTCTCCTTTTTCTTAAAAAATATGCTTATTTTATGTCACACTTATCTGACAGTGTTCACAGGCAAAATAAAGGATAACTATGAGAACAAAGTAACGGGAGAGATTTGAAAAGGAAAATTTAGATAGAAAGAAGCAAGCACTTCAGTTAAATCAGTCATTAAGAACAAATCATTCTAAGCAGGACTGAGCACTATTAATATCATCCTGGCCTCATGATAGAATCATTGTTACAGCTTAAGATAGATTAGCATTTATGATTGGTCTTTATTTAAACACACATATATTTTTCAGAGTCACTCTGAGACACAATGCGATGTGCAATATATTACTTTTGCGATATTTCTAGTCCAGAAGAGACTGGAATGAAACATCCTAAAAAATCAGTACTTGCATTAATCTATTTTAGACATCCACCTTCATAATACTGTGTAAGTAGTCCTTAGTATGCCAGCAAATAGCAATATATGTATTACTAATCTTAGTACTCCAACTGCTGCCTTATCAGGCTGGTAACCCTTTCCTTATTCTTTTCAATCATCTCCCACGTTCAGTTTCCTGAGTATTTCACTTGCAGTTCTTGAATGAAACTTCCCTATTCTGAGAGCACTGCACAGTTATATTGACTAGTCGAATGTTCCTCTCCTGTTAAAAAAATGGACAGACATCAGTTCTATTTTATGGTTGACTAAAAAGCAGAGCACAGRTAGCCTGCAAGACACATTCAGAGTCTCTACTTGGCCAAGATTCAGAAGACACTACCTACTGAGGGGAAGCAGTGAGCTCCTAGAGCAGCTCCCAGGCAGGAATAACAGCAGCGCTCCCTGTGTCCCATACCTAGTGACATAAATAAATAGGGCATGCCGATCAGTTTCAGCATGATCCGGCAGTGGCCTTACTTTGTCCCACTGCCAGGAATTTGCAATATCAAGTGGCCCTTGTGGCAGCACAGTTGTACTCAGTCTTAGGATGTAGCCACAACATGGAAGCACTCTTTAACTGCTTTTGAAGCTCACAAAGCTAAACTGTTTTGCAATACATTCATAGAAACAAGCCAGGCTGCACACAGGCTGCTGGTAGTGCCCAACCATGTAGCAAGAGAAGCAAATAATTACAGGAAGAGACCTTACCTACCTATACCCACCTGGGAAAAYGTTTTAAGAAACAGCAGCTTGCGGTGTAAGTGCCAATACTGGTCTTCTGTAGAGTGGAAATATGTATGTTCCAATCCTTGAACTCTCTAAGAACAGCTTTAGATTACATCTCTTCCAAACTGCCTGCATACCTTACTTCTTACTGTTCTTACTTCTAGGGTGGTAAACCCAAAGACCCCAGCCTCAGGCTGGGTTACCATCTTAAGTCATTAGAGATCTTGCAGGTGTAGGTACATAGTTTGGTAGTACATAAATACTAGGGATATAAAAAAACTCARTTTTAGCTTGTGGTTAGTTGAAAGTACATCCTTAATTGTTTTAGAATATCTCATCTAACATCCTTTCGGAAACAGCTAGGGAAGTGAGTGCCCGATTTTTATTTGATAACCTTACTCTCTGATAACTAACATGCACTTACGGGTAGAAGAGAAAGTGAGATGACAAGCACGAACAAAGTGGTGACCCTTGGACACAAGATTTCTTACTCTGTTCCTGCTCATCTGTCAGCAACATTGAGCACCACTCAGAATTGATCGCAATTCCCTTTTGTCCTTTATTTATCAYATTTTTTATTTATCACATCTTAGAAAAAGAGGCAGATGAAGAAAAACTCAGACATCATAAAGGCAAAGAATTATGATATCTTTTTTTAGATACAGAGTAAAATGCAGGCAGATCTTGCTTCTGCACGGAAAACAAAACAGGGAGATGAATTCTTGTACTTTATACTTCCTTTTTTTTTTACAAAAAAAATTATGCCTGTAAAAAGACAGTGATGTGATTTATCCTTTTGAAGTGCAGCACATATAGGCCATGATAAAGCCTACCTGAAATTAATATTACTGTGCTAGATAAAGTCCAGGGACACTGTGCTAGCTCTGGGAAACAGAATGATCAACAGCTTGTACTCCAATTACTAAATGAAATACTTTAACTGGATGTTTTTGTTCCTGCAACTCAACATTTCTCAAGTTCACAAAGCAGATACAGAAAGAGAGGGAACGGGAAAGAAAACGACAAGTGTCTATCATCAGCAGACKTTAGAGGCAAGTAGAAATTGCTTATGGCAGTCATATGGTAACAGGCCAGGCAACAATTACAAACAGGACAGAAAGAGGACATTGATTGTCATCTCTGCTTCACAGTGAGATCAGAGAGAGCAGTTCTCTAGCCCTCTTTTATTATTTATTAGGAATATAGAAGAACAGAAGATCTTCTCTGTAATCTTCCTTTCAGTGTTGCTGTGTGCTCAAGTTAAGAGTATGGTCAGGTGCATAAAGAGAAAAAATAGTTGCTTTCTTCCTGTGTACAAGGAAGAAGAAAAGACACATACAACTTGCTCAGAAGTGGAACAGTTAAACAACCACATTATTGTGATTTTATCATCCAAATGCCCTTTTCTTTTCTTGTAGTGGTTTATTGGCCATATATTTGAGAAGGTGCAGCACTAAGACCAGAAAGGGAGAACAGGTTCATAAGAGCATGTCTAGTGTAGGAGACATTTGGAGATGACTCACAACTAATTAGAACTCATTTTCAATGCTACTATTGAGACTTCCGGAGAGTTAGCAGCAGAAACATTAAATCAATCCTCACCAATTTCTGCTATATTGTTTAATTCTAGAATAACTAAATTTGCATGAATTTTGCAAGAAGTCAGTTCATAGTTCATATGGGRAATCAATGAAAATAGACCATTGCTATCCCCACCTCTGGATCTCTTACTGTCTCTTTACATGTTTGTTTTTTCTACTGATTTCACTCAGGCTTTAAAACCACTGAACATATTGTCATCAAACTAAAAAATTGAAACAAAGCAGAGATGATGTGAAATGAGTGAGCAGCTCTAATGATGGAAAACGTTAACAGTGAGGTTCCAAGAAGATGTATTCTAGGCACCAAGAGTAACAAGAATTTTAAAAGTCATATACAAATCTAAGCTCTTTAAAAAATTGTTTTTATTGATTCATTACCATACAAAATTTATTCAAATTACATCCATTTGAAGTGGTAAGATCACAGCTAGAGAACAGGTCATCCTTTAATAAATCTATTTACAAAACTCACCATAAAAGCTTTTTTTTTGTTTTTTTACAGTATTTTACAGAGTTTTTTTTCAACTAGCATACAATGCAAAGCTAAATTAGATTAGTATTTTGCCCACACACATTGGGACAAGTGTTTAATTTGTACAAAAAAGATGATCTCCATTAGTCTTCATTTTCTCTTTCCCCACAAAAGTGCCCCTTTGTCTCACAAATCTTCATGCTCACACAACTTTTACTTTCCTTTTCCACAGACTAAAACTTTAAATACTACAATTTTATTTACAGATCCACATCTAAAAAAACTCTTAAAAAATTACAAACCAGCTAGAAAATATTCTGGCAGTGTTTACAAATTAATTCTATTGTACAAAACTGCTAGATAACTAAAGTGTGAGTTGAGAACATATATCAACTTAAATACAACCGCTGAATGATCTATGCACACATTTGTACATATAAACACACACTTAACACTGTTTAACAGTTCTTAATGTGTTGCCCTTTATACATTTGTTATATTCCAAAACTCACACAGTCATACAGTTTTCTTATTAGTACTGTGACTTCTTGCCATTTCATGTGTGAGCTTTTATAGCAGCAACTCAATGGTACCAGAAAACCTGCATACATAATATTCTACTACAGTACAAATAGTACTAATTTTCTGAATATGTCAGATAAGCACAACAGTAATGCAAACAAAAGGATTATATGGGCATCATCTAATCAACATACATTAATTTAGCCCAGAACATGGCAAAATATTTTACACTCAAAAAAGAAAATATTTAAGACTTCTTAGAATTCCTCTCACTTTCAAAAAAATAAATATTGGTACTATACTATACTACCAAAGATTTTCAAAAAATAAATGCAATTCAATTGATGTGGTACTTACAGTTATGTACTTTGGAAAAAAATTAGTTCTATTTCACTGGCAAGGAGAATTATAAAAAGCTGTAAGCAGAGGAAGCTAACCCACTGAGATAAATATGATATACTGAACAAACAAAGCTTGGCGTATGTGTTTTCCATAGAGGGAAAAACCCACAGTGCATCTCTAGTAGGCACTTAACACAAAGCCCCACTTAGTACCACAAAAATTTATGTACCAGTTCTAATGCACGCTGGGGGCAGTAAAATTGAACTGTGCATCTTYGTCCTAGTTTAAAAAAAACAAACAAAAAACTACTTTCACACACACTTACACAAGCATTTTTAAAAATCTGTGATTACTACGAGAAGTGGCAGAACTTTATACTTTTCAATATTTGCAATATACACTACATTTACAATGTATTTTTATTAAAAGCTTTTAAGGACATAAGTATTTGACCTCATAGTGAGACATATACACAGCTCAAAATGAGCATTATGACAGCAATTTAAACATTCCCACAAATAGCTGAAGAATCTCATTTTCACACTTCCACTTTTCTTCATATTTATGTTTACTGCAGGTACAATCCATGTTATGAGACTCAAAAGACATGCATTCTCTGCAGAAGGCACGACCTGAAATACTATTATAAAATTGTTATTTATGACTAAACCAGTTCATTGAGCCCTTCTTAAGCCCACTTGTCAGGGTAAGCAGAGACTGGGGGAGTGTGAAAACTAAACATCTATGGTCACCTGCTTGCACTTGCTGACTCACAAGGCGCTGGAGCTTGGGGTCAAAGAGAAGGCTTTGTTGCAAAAGCCTTCAGTTATTTTATTATGGTAKTTTAGGGAGTATTTAATTAAAATATCGTCACTGTTCAGGAGCCTGAATCATTTAATAATGCTATTTTATGGTAAGTAGGGGACTACTGAATGACAGCAGGTGTTCCATTTCTAATAAAAACATGATAAATATGGACATCATTTAAGAGAATCAGCTGTATATAAACTCATCTACCAATGAAGGAAGCTTCTCTAAATCATAAGCATCAAAGAGATCACTGATGCCTTCTTCATCCCCGAGGCTCAGCAAATAATCTTCCTGAAGCAGAGGAGGCAGCAAATTCACAAATGGTCCTTCAAAGTTTGAGGGAATTTGGTCCTCAGTCTGCTGGAGAAGGTTGGCTGGAGAAGCCAAWGGAGAGAGTGTAGCCATATTCACTGAGCAGTCACCTTGTCCTGAGTTACTGGAAGCCACTTCTGTAAGTTTGGGAGGGAARGAAAACATAGGTGATATATTTAAGATATGGATGAAAACAAACAAACAAACAAACGAAAAAACCCAACCTAACACAGAAGGGGCCTTTTGAAAAGCATCATTTGAATGAAAATCCAATTCAGATAATTTCTAGAGTTTTTGGCTTCTCAAAAAGACTCTTGTTGCTATTACCACTGGCTTTTCAATAAATAGTTATTTTATAAGGTTTAAACAACAACTGAAAAAAAAATAAGGGCAGTGAAAGATACCCTTTCTTTATTGGAACTCACAATCCTAAATACTTCAAAGGGAAAACCAAGTAATAGATGTCCTCAGAGACACCAAGTAGCTCCATATATCAATATACACAGATTTCTGCCTTTGTGTCAAGAAGAATCTTTGCTATTTATTACTGAAATTTACATATTGAAAGTTATTTTAAACAACTGGTGCAAAGAAAAATAAGTTTTTCCCTTCAATGTACAACAGAGTGACATTGTGGAAAAATGGATACTTTAGCTTTTCACTTCATAGAAAAATAAAGACAAAAAATGAGAGATGGATCTCTGAAATTCAAAATGAGACCTGAAAGCAGAAAGGAAGACTGCTAGTATTACAAAGAAACAATCTTACCTTTGGAAATAGTCTTGGAAATATTTCCATTGTGGTCCTGACTATAGGTTTTCATTGGACTGAGGGCATCATTTTCCTCTGGGCATAGATAAACTTCAATAGGTCCTTGAGTACTAGATAAATGTATCAATGCACTCTGCTGAGGAAACAAATATCAGCAAGGTTTTATAGTAATGAACATGACAGAATATTGACAAGCGCTAGTAAGTTCTTGCACGAGTAACATTCAAAAAAATTCTTTACTAATCAACAGAATTAAAAATCCCACACACACTCTTCTGAAGATGTGAAAGGCTTGACTAATACACACTTGAAGAGAACAGTAAAATGTTCCCATTGTTTGTAGTGCAAAAATCTGGGAAGCCCGCTATTTTGTATGCCATATCATAACCACAGAGATATAAAGGATCGAAACTCTAACATTTCCTTAGATTTCCTCCAGGAATGGCCTGGAGCATTCTGATGGAATAGAACTATTATAGATTTTATTCATAACAATAATATTGGATATATTTGTGTAAAAGTTTCTTCTGTGAAATGAAGCAAAACATCCCTTCCTACAAAAGATTCTTCAGTATTCCGGTTCACATTGAACTCAAAAGGCTGTCTATAAATTCACCCATTTAACATGAAATTTTTCCAAATAGACAAAAAAGATGTGTCCTTTTTTCACCCAAACTTGTTCATGTAAGTCCTTCATTCTCCCCCCCCCCCCCTCCCCGGGAAGCAACTCTAATTCTGAAGGTGTCATTTCTGAATGATAGGAATTTTGAATTTGTCGCAAGTTAGGTTTCTTAGCTTTTATATAGTGGTACAATAAAAGTAGATGACATATATAGACATACAAAATCTGCAAAGTTGCTCTTAGGGTTATGATGGAAAATTATAAACGACTCCAGTTAAAAATAAGCCTGCTGCAGCTGTATTACATTAATAGTTTAAAAAACCATGAATACAGACATTATACACCTCTTGGCAGACTTGTTTCAAACACTTAATTATGCCCTTTGACAAAAAGTTCCTTCAATTGTTTATATTCTGACAATTACATAGCAGAACATGTACTCACTATTTTACAAATACAGAGGACAACCACCAAACAGGGATGGGCACAGAAAAAGTTAAGGGTACTTAAGGAGAGGTTCAAGGAAACAATGTTGTAGGCARTTAAAGAAGAGGAGGCAGAGAGAGCTGGAGATGAAGACGATCCTGTTGAGTGGCTGATACAWGCAAAACAGACATGGACATGTAACTGTGAATGAGAGAAAGAAATTGTTCTTCTACTGCCTGAAGCTGAAAACCAAATGAGTAAGTTGTGTATGAAGGATAAGAGAGTTACAGGCACTACTTTAAATGATTGTGTGCATCTCTACCTGCCTGCCTGAATTCACTGAATTAAAAATCAGAGCATAATAATGAGGGGAAAGAAAACAACGATAACAACATATATTTATGGAGACTGATAGAAGATAACCATTCCTCACTGCAGCAAAATAATTTATTCTTCCAAAACCTGCAAGTAGGATCAAAGGGAGAATTAAAGACAAAGCCAGAAGAAAGAAGGACGGTTCAATGGGCCTAAGCAAATAAAGAAGAATCTTAGTAAAAGAAGGCAGAGAGAAGCTGGAGGAGTCTCTTACTGCCCACCCTGGCGTAGGTAGAGCTCGGCTCAGTGGAACCAGCCCAACATTAATAATGAAGGAGTAATACAGAAGTAAGAACATAGCATGTAGATTTTTTTTTTGGCCTTATCTTTAATTGTTCTTTGAGTGAACAAATAAAGTACACTTTTGAATYTTTAAAGCAGTGGCTATTAACAGATCTGCGAAGAGTTTACATTTGTCCAACATACTTGTGTCTGTCATATTAACTGGGAATTACAATCTAGAATGTTTCACTAGGAGAGAAAATCACAGCAGTAGCTGACTAACGTGGTTCAAAACCTTGGGAGATACGAAAAAAAGTAAAGCTACTCCCTGAGGGTATCTTCAAAGAAAAGTCACCTGAAGCATTTTTCTCTGCAATTGCCACAGCAGGCAGAGGAAGTGAGAAGCAGCTAATTTACCCTAGACATCTACCTGAGATAAGAAATGAAACTAGGACAAAAGAATGAGGGCCAGATATCTCTATACAAAAGCTGGCGCTCAGAGACTATGGCTTGCGTAGCAAAGGGTGATCAAGGAGCGACATGGATGAACACAGAGAGCTTCACAAATACAAGTACTGATAAAAAAAGAAAGTAGGAAATCTCCATCCCATATACACACATCACAATGGCAAACAAAAAAGTGCACAAAGAGAGTGTAATATGAAGTTTACACAGAGGTGTAAAGTCAGCATCAGTGAAGCAAAGAAGATGAAGGAAGAAGGAAGGGTCAGAATAGACTCTAGGGATGAAAAACAAGTTGCTACAATGACTTCAATACTTGAAAGAAAATCTCACAGGAGAATGTATGTCTCAATAAGTTAGAATATCAGTAATGTGAGTCATCAAGATGTTTAAGGCGTTATCTATGAACGTTTTGACTAAAACTACATAAAAGCTAGAGGAATAAGAGTTGTCGCTCAAGAGAAATATTTCACAGTCTTATAAACAGGAACATTCAACTGTCAAGGAAGAGTTCTTTATGTAAAGTATGGCAAAAGAGAATAATTTAAATAAACTGTGTGGATTACTTTGAAGAGAAATTTGGAATCCAAAGAAAAGGAATGAAATAGTAGAATTTCAGTATTGCAGAGAGGAGAATGAGTGCCTTACATAATTTCTTTCTCTCTCTCTCTCTCTCTTTTTTTTTTTTTTTTTTAAGATTCTCCTTCCTTTTTTAACCCCCCACCCCAAAGTTTTTAAGAAGGATGAATCTATATTCATCATGGAATTGTATGCCAATATAATCCAGCTTAGACACTGGTTACCRCAGTAGAATTCACAGCACACTTACTCTACAGAAAAGTGATATGTAGGGCAGGAAAAGCCAATCTCTTCTTACCTCCACTGGGTCAGGCACTTCAAGTCTTGTTTCTGGAGGAGCTTTCACAACTATAACAGTTTGGTCTTTAAGGCCACTAATTTTTCGAATGTCTTGATATGTCACATAAGCTAATGTAATCAGTGTCAAGGAATTTTCCAACACATGTTACAATATGTTCATGCTATTAGAAAAGACAGAATTCTTTGAATTATTTTCCTTTTTTTTCATAGCCACATCTGTCTTTCTGAGGCCTGTTACAAGTTTCCTATCCTCTGCACTCAAATCATGCTTTATAGCACTACCCTGACAAAAGACTGGTTGTGATTGTGATCAGAGTGTCTGAGAACTTCTCTTTGGTATATCAGCTGGGGCCAYTGTTGAGTGACAAAAGGAACTTTCTCTTCTGAATACTTTTATCTCATMTTTTATATGCATAAAAGTACATAAACTAAAAACCACCAACCTGAGCTTACTCAGATGGCATGCAGAAAAATTTTTACACACTTGCAAACAAGATGCAGAGAACTRGAAACCACGGAAAAGGTGTAAAGAAACATACAGACACATGTTTTTAGATGCTTACACGCAATACATTTCTGAAATCATCAGTAAAATTATCATTTTAGTTTTCATTTTGATATTTTATTTTAGTAACCATCTATCAAGGAAGTCCAACTAATTTTTATTTTTATATCACCTGGTAATCTGTGGTTAGACTTTTGGCAGGGGTGGGAGGAAGAGGACAGGGGACTGTGAACTGTTTTGGTAAACATATAACTTTACTTTACACCTCAGCAAAACAAACTGCCCGAGCTCAAAACACRAATGGAACAAAAGCAAAAAGTGACAAGTCAGGAGGCAAAATTACAGGTTAGCTTTCATGTAAATTCAAGGCCTTTACCAGTCCTTTACTAAGGTTTGCAAAGGCAGAGTGCAAATTACAGTAACAGCATCTGCCAGGATGCAAACACGGGAACACATTGTATCTTTTTGAAACTAAGCAACAACAATCTTCTTTCATAGTAGAGCTGGGCTGAAACTGATGTATAAAGGTGACAAGCCATGTCCATTAGACAATCCATCAAATCAGACTGTTGTATCCAATTTCTCCTCAGACAAACCACCTAATTTCTCTTCATATATTTGACAAAGTTGTAGAATTTCTACAGCTTAGCTAGCTGACAAMGTAAAATCTTTTGTATTTTTGACTGTAGCCAAAAACTCCCCAACCTRGTACTAGTGGTATTTCAAAACATTGACAATAACAATGAGTTATTTTCTGATTCTACTTACAGAAAGATTAGAAACCACTCAGACTGAGCACAGATGATGTTCTGGCACTGCTAATCATCAGAAAAAAGCTAGTCTTCAACAAACAAGAACTTTGTCTTCAGAGATTAAGAGAAGGAAGAAGCTTCTTAGATCCATCAATATTCAAAAGGTCGTCTCTTGTCAGACTTCAGTGAGGTAAGCAGAAGACTGTATGGGGATGCAATCAGGTTCATCCCCTTTTTTTAGCACTGCTGCATTCTTTCCTCGGTAATTAGTAGTATTATTAGTAAATGCTCAACACATTGCTTGTGGTGATCCCCTTTGCTCACTGCTGAGAGAACCAGCAAACTCAGGGCAGGGAGTTCTACCATGGCAATTGGTTCATGGAAAAAATCATAATGTTCAATTTTGCATTGCTTTAATCTCCTCATGGATCTGGCTCTTAGTATAAGACAGTGCTGACCCTACTCCCTTTGCCACTTGGTCATCTGTTTCCTGCTTTCATAGGCATTTYGAAATGTAAGTATACTCAAAAGACAATACTTACATTGTTCACACCACTTTTTATGATATGCTAGAATTATTTCCTATCCTTTGAAAAACAAAATAAGTCCAGTTTCTTATATGCTCTTTGAACTATTGACATTTTAAAATAATAAAAGTTTTCATATCAACATTTAATAAAACACTCTTCCATTGCTAAAGGGTAGGATATCTGGTAAGAAACATGAGAACTGCTTAATTATAAGAGGTATTAGCAACCAAAATACCAAGAAATCATATGAACCTGATGCAGTAGAGCACTGCTATTACATTAAATAATTTATTTTAAAATAGTCATTTTGAGAGTTCATAAAGAACTTACCTATGATATTCTGTTATAGCTTCTCTGACCAGAGAAGTCTAGAAATTTGTTGCAAGTTTCAGACTGAAATGAACCTCAACTTTCCTTTCCTCTCTGTGCCTGTAATTTATATACACATTAGATAATGTGATGTGTATTCAGTAATCATTATAAATATAGAATTCTTTGTTACCTTRGCAAAGACTTTGTATGTCATTGCAATTTGTGCGTACATAAAAATTGGGTCTGTTGTAAGCTCAAAATAGTCTAGAAAACACAAGTTTTGGAAAGACATGCTTTGCTTTGACATTGTCACTCATTAATCAGCTGAATTCTTGAATTCTTGATTCTACTCTATGTAAACACAGATGTTCAAGGCTGCTTCATATACCACTTTTTTTTTAATATATATTCCAGAAGCAAAGTGCAAATAGCTTAAGTGACTTCTTGAATACATCTTCATAAAAAACGGTTAGCCACCTTATGGGAATTTATAATACTTCACATCACGTTCTTTTGAAGGATTCTGCTAGTGTCAGAGGAACAGCAAGGAGACAAACCATCTTTAAGATTTTGGCAAAAAGGATATCTCTGATTCTCTGAGTCCTCTGTTAGCAACTTGAGGTCGAGGGTGCAGCTTTGGATTAGCTCATCCAGTTTCTTCTCTTCCTGAGTCAATTCTGTCACCTCCTTTGTGAGGCCTTGACGCTGCGCCAGCATGCCACCATCCTCTGACAGACTGCAGCCCCTACAGATCCAAAGAATGAAGACACCTTTTAAACATTTGTAAAACTTAAGAAAATGCTTTGGGCAGGGGAAGTGAATCAATCAATCAATTCAAATCAGTTTCTTAGCCTCTTTTCCCTAAACCTGCCCGAAGCATGTGAACATAAACAATGCTTTTTTTTTTTCAATGACAAATAATTTTGCAACTTAACTAACGTAATATGCTGTATTCATGACTTCCTGCCACCAAGAAAGGCAGGAAATATGGAAGATTCAAATATTTCTAAGCATTTACAAAACCTTACTTCTAAATCCTTTCTGCTATAAACAGACCCTGAAGAAGACTGAAGAAAAAAGCAGATAGAGATGTGTCATAAAAATGAACTCTATTTACAGAAATATATTAATTAATCCAATATTCAGACAAAATTCTGGTTTCTAATTTTCATAGGAAATGCTATTTATGTACTGCAAAACTGTCTTAATTAACTAAAAAAAGCTTATCCTGATAGAAGGCATTTTGAATGATTGCTCAGAGCAAGGTGTTAGCATGTAAGCTGAGAGGGAAGAAACACAGCTACTTTGTAACAGTGAAATCCGCCAGGAGGAATGGAAAAGGATGATAAATACTCACATCCACTGAATGTTGTTTTTGGATTTTTTCTTAATGAGATGGATGCCTTCCAGTACATTGGTGATATCATAAATCCTCCTTTTTTGCACCTTGAGAACCTCTGCCGCTCTGTTCAAGTCTAAGACACCATCGGGAGATTGGCTCAGCAATTGAATGAACTTCTTTGTAAGAAGGCCAAGTGATGTATCATACCGAGTCTTTTCTGAAGGAGATTTTGGAGCTTAGAAAAAAGAATATCCCCAAATAAATCAGTTTTCTCTTTTTGGTTCTGAAAACAGCATCCAGAAATGAAAAGATACATATTACAGGTATTTCTTTCATTTTTATTGAAGAAAACTCTCAAACACCTTCATTAAGACATGACTTACCASTGGATGTTTATTTGGATTTCAAGATGTACTTTCCAAGTATCACAGGTACATGAGCAAATATATATATTTTTTAAACACAAATATTTCCATTAGACTGATAGTTACATATAGCAATATTCTACCTAGGCTTTCACTATATGAATTCTTAACAGTATTTTTAGTATCTATTTATTCTGGCAGCAATACCAAAAATCTCCCTATGACTCTCCTTCATCAGGCTGATAGCCAGCTTTCATCAGGGATTGATTTTCCCTTCTTGTAATATAAGTATTTCACATGCAGTTAAGCAGAACTTCGGTGTATTTCAGTGGAGTGAATGAAATGACAGATTCCATCAGTGCCAGAATCCATGATTTACAGAAAACTCTAGTTAATTAGATGAGATTGACGTAAGATATATTTTATAATTATCATTTCTCCATAACCAGGCTCAAACTGGGCAAAAGTATCTACTTATTTTACATCAGAAATCTGCAAGCAGCTTGGATCTTACTACACAAATTAGTGTTTCAATGCACAAAAGTAGCATCTATGTACTTAATAGATGAGCTTTTAAGAGCTTAAATATGCAGATAAGAATAATTTTTTATTCTAAATGTTCAATCAAGGCCTTTATAACAAAAGAAATAAGCTGGCCACTAATAAAAGTCTACTGGGTTCAAAGTTTCCCTGTGGGAATAATATCGTTACTATTAGCAAAATCTTTGCTGTGCTTCTTGAACCTTTTGCTTGCTTCAGGTTAGCAGAAGTATTATGAAGGATGAATTTCAGGCTGATCTAGCAGTGTTTTTATGTTTTTAAATCCGAAGTCCCATACTTAATTGCAGAAGTCAGTCTAAACTGAAATCATACCCGAAAGCGAACCTTTAGATTACCCTGAAATACTTGGAAGAATATGATGGCTTTTCAATGAAAATTGATTCATTGCCTGCTTACAAAGACAACCAGGTGTCTCGCATTCTTTGGTAGAGTCAAGGCCTGACTGCACTGGGAAATGGAGGAAAATTCATCTCAGTTAGGTGACTTTGTAAATTTAAAGCAGAGTGTACTTCTCTCCCATCCCCTCCAATTTTGGGTTTGAAAAAGGGTAAGAGGATCAGAGTGAGAAAGGCAAGAGAATATTTGACCCACACCTAAAATGGCACACGCCAGGGTCGCACAACAAGGGAGCCTCTGTACAGCCTTAGCAACTCTGCAGCACCATCCTCACTTGCAAATGGTTCTGAACTTTTGTGAGAAGATACTTAAATTTAAAATAGACTTCATTTAGCTTAACAAAATTTAGTTTAATTAAAACAACATGGTTGTTTAACTTACCTGCTTTAAGTTCACATCTTTAGCTAATTCAGCTTACCTTTTCTTGCAAGTCCCATAGAATAAAGGACTTARGACTGCTGAAGAGGGGCAACTACCTCCCTCCTTTATGGTATCTTGYCCTCCCTTCATTACCACTGCTCCCCCAATTCCTCCCTTTTCTCCATTCTTCTACAGCATATCCCCCACTCTGCAAGCCCACAGCCTAATTCTCCTACTGAAATCCCAAAACAGGATGCTGAGGCTATATTCCTCAGCTCCTATTGCACAAAACACACTTCACAAGGCAATACAGATGTGCGATAATTGATGCTTGTAGCAACTAAACAGTGACAGTGCATCATCCAGTGTGAAGAAGGTAGCTCAGAGTCCACAAAAAGCATTTAACATACAACACTGTTAAGGTACAGTTACTACTCTTTGCCAGTCCTTGCCAGAGGAATGAATACTGCCTGCTGTAAACCCAGGGGGATGGCAGAGGCTGCCCTGATTAGCTCTGCTGAATAACCATGCTTTTGACCCTATATTCCAGTTCCCCAGCATCTACCTGTTAACTATCCTCAGGTTCATGTCCTTGGCTGAAGGGGCGATCTGGGTCTAGAGACCTTGCAGGCTGCCCGGCACACAGAGGCATAGACCAAGCAGCCAAGAATCTCTACAGCCTCTCAGCTGCTCACCACCAAGCAAAATGGGCTGAAACYGGGCCGCACGCTGCTTGGATGTATGGTTGAGCAGATCACACACACATCCAGAGGCGAACAATACTAAACACACGCTTTTAGCTAGGCAACAGGGTGTTGTAGTGGTTCCCTCTGATTCTCCCAGCTAATAAAGTTGAAAACTGTACCACAGAACACAATAAAAGTTCCCTTACTTTTTGGACTATCTGGACTTCTTGTCGCAGCTCTTCCTTTCCCTTTTGGAGTTTTTAATCCTTCAGCAAGATACTGGTGACCACTTTCTCCTAGCTCCAGCCTTCGCTTTGCCTGTTAAAAAATAAAAATAATAATAAAAAAAATTAAGCAATGGGGCATTATGGAGTTTATTTCACTTTATCAAACATAAGTCGGGGATTGTAGGAAAGGCACACAGCAGTGAATTTTTCACAGTAATGTACTCTATCCGTCCAGGTTCTTTCCCCATATTCATTACCAAGAAATCTGATWATCTACTAGAATACTTAGGTGGACTTAAATGTTTGACTCTCGAAGGCTAGGTTGATGGTTATATTTGGGGAAAAAACAGTAAATTTTTAGATTTTAAAAGATAACTGACCTGCTTTTGCAAAGGCAGGACTTTCTGAAATATGTATGAAACCTTTCTACACTCAGATGGGTTGCAAATGAAAACTAGAAAACAATCTATCAGACACACACAAATATATGTGCACACAGAGCTATGTTTTTACTGAAAACCTCTTTATATCCCTGTAAGTTTGAGCACAGGTAGTATTCATGCAAGTTAAATTTTTCCTTCACTATTTGAACGGATTGCTTTAAGAGAGGATCAGTAAGTTCCAGCATAATAAACTTTCCAGCAGTGCAACCCCAGAGGTTGTATCAATAGCAACACTGGATAACTGTTCTCTTCTGCTTGTCAACAGTTTGTCTTTGGTGAAAGCACAGCCATTAAATTTATTTCACATGAACTATGATGTTTGCATTAGAGCTGTCCACATAAAAGCAAGATGGAGGAASTGGAGCAAAACTGCTATTAGAAAGAAGATGTCTGATAATTGGCTAAATGCTCCATTCAGCTCAGAGGAAGGCTCTGTATGACATTTTGAGTAAGAAAAATAATGAACTAAACTGTTAGACAATGTAACACATGGAAAAATGCATTGAAAACTACCATCAATATGAATTTTGTTCGTAGACAGAAACATAATCTACTAACTTTGGAAACAATTCCATACTGTGTCTTGCAACTCAAGTTACTGAAATTTAATCTGAGCATATTTGTTATCTTAACAATACAAAGAGCATTACCTGGCAAGATACAGAAAAAATGAGAGAAAGAAGTTTTGTGTCTAATGAAGTTTACCCACATAACAGTTTCTGAAGAACACTGATTACTCAATTAGGTTGAATAATTTAAAGTGTTTTATTTGCTTGTTCTTTAGACTTTCTCCAAAAAGTTGCATCATACTCTGCTCCTCAGTGAACCAAGATAAAATAATACATTCTGCCATGAATTTCTAAATAGATATTTCTGTACTGTGGATTTAGCTTGTGTGTTTTACTTTGCGTCTGTGACCCAAAAAAGTCTCTAAATACATTCATTTGTGTGTGTTTACTTTTGGAAAGCTAACAACTCAGTGCTGGGCTCCGTTTGCAAACCTCAAACTTATTAACAGGTGAGTTAAAGCACATGAAATTCATATAAACCAACATTATAACATGTGCAAAGTGCTCAAGCCACACTCTATTTTGTGCAAAGGGGCAAGGCACTAATTCATTGGTGGTGGAGCAAAAACTGAACTGGCTGCATCCTGCTAACCAGCACGGACACGGCACTTCCACAGCCAGGTGGCCCAGCAGCAGCTAACATCTAAAGGCACGAACTGTCTCTGCTCTTCTCCATGAGGCAGCAGCTCTGTAATCCAAGGGCATAGATTTTAAAAAGGACAACTGTTAACAAAAGCACCCAGCTAATATGTTTAGCCAATGTAATTGGATTAAATTAAGATTAGCACTATTCCACAGGGAGAAATACATTTCACGCTTACTTAAAAAATGTTTTGCCACCTTCAGAACTAAGAGAAAAAGAAGGAGGGGTGAAAAGGGAACAGTTCAGGGCCCGGGAAGACTAGGTGAAATGGATATTACTAAAGATAAAAGTGACTCTCAAAACCAGGTGTAAGAAGGAGGGGAAATGCTAAAGACTTAAAATCTGTAGAGATTTGCAGTGGCTCTATCCATCAGAACAGAAACTAAGGTTTGGACTGCATATCCAAACTTTTTGTCTGAACTTGCCTATAACACACGAATAATATTTTGCCCCTGCTTTTGTGGTTAAACCCTTACAACTTTCCCCTGTGAACTTCAGATAAGCAGGTTTGGTAGCTACCGACCACCCTTTGCTGCACACAGTAGTGCAAGCCGTTCTGGCTGTGTTTCGGGTGCTAGGAACAGCATGATGTTGCCGGTTGCATTAGGACTAATCAGAGCACTGTACATACAGGCAGCGTAGGATTACTGACTTCTGGAAAAACACCAGATGACAGAGATACTGCTACAGGAAAGTTATTTTGTAGGACATAAAACATACAGAAAACCTGAGAGAGAGAAACACAGAGCAAAATATTTCAGAAGAATTTAGAAATAGATTAGTAAAGTTATAGAGAGGCAATTTTATTCTGGAATATTTAATTGCTGGCCAGACTTTACACATCACTCAGCAAGTGATTCAAGTGATTCTTCCCCCCCCCCTTTTTTCTTTTTAAACATACTTCATAACTGATAATATTCAGGACTGAAAGCGTATACTCTCACTTTCTTCTCTGTGACGCTTACAGACGAAAGGGTTTTTTTGTGTGTGTATGTGCTAGAGATTCTGGATGACTAACATTTTCTCTCCCCTCTCTGAAGTTATTCATAGTGCTTTCTGATGTCAGACTTCTATTGAGAAGTCTCAAGATTTGCTTTGAGCAATTGACAGAATCAGTRGCCCTTTAAAAAAGATCGTAATTTGCATAACTTCTCCTCTAGAGCACTATATTCACTCTTTGCACAAATTGTTCAAATTTGTATTTTTATTTATTTGTATTGTTTGATTCATCATAGCACTCAGAATCTTCTGACATAATATGTGGAACCTGATGAGACATACCAAGCCAAAGGACACAACACAAAGTATCCCAAWCCCATAGAAGTATAGGAAGCATAGAAACTAACAGAAACTTTTCAGTGACATGAAACTCRAACACAATAAAGGGAACATAAACCAGATTACAGACTAGTGAGGGTCATAGAAGGCTGGAGCAAGCACATGGGGCAGTCACAGAGGTAAAGGCACAAACTGATACATCTGATAAGGGACATAAATGTCACAGGAAAGCATACTGTTGATCTGAACCAGCCACCTATCTAACCCATTTATAGAGACATAAAAAGTTTGGCATCAACTGTTTGTACTTCATTTTCTCTTCCAATACTGCAAGCAATTACAAATATGGATCAATTATGAATCCACTATTTAATGTGGACCGTTAACAACGGGTAGCACTTAAGAGTCTCATGCATTTGTTTCCTTTTAGCTTCAATTCTTAAGAAACAACAGCAACAACCTCCACCAGATAGCTACCACAATTAACATCAGAGGCACAGTTACACTCATAGTAGTGTCTTCATAGGAAAAATTGTCTTTGTAGTTTAAGAACTCCTTGGATACGCTAAATAATTTAAAGTGGGCAGGACCCAATGGAATTCACTTTACAATACTGGGACAGTCACAGAGATTAACTTTTAAGAATGGGTAGGAGGTGGGCATGGTTACAGGAGACTAGGAAAAGGACAAATGGAGCTTATCATAAAAAGGAAAAAAGGGATGGAAGAGGTGTTATAGCCCACTCCACTTACTGAGACATTTTGATTTCACAGCTACCTGGATCTAATGGGTAGCTGCCTGCCACCGCCACTTTGGTTTCATCCTTCCACTCCGCCTGCTGGCAGTGGCCGACTCCCTGGCCACCAGCAGACTCCTCAGGGAGCTGGTTCAAGGAGTTACAACCAGCTGCAAGTGAATCCTCCTCCAGCACAGAAGCGCATGGTTTTCTGCTGGTTTAGCACCTGCAGCTGATGCAGTGGGAACCCCTCGCCCTCCCCAGGGTGGCAGCTTGCCTTTGGGGTTTCACATCTCATTGCACTAAGCCTCACTCTTGGGGAAGGGACCTGGCACCAATTTACTAACAAATAAAAAATATTAAAACACACGCACACTAAAAGGCAGAGTGTTACCTTGTAAGAATGTAAAGGAAAAGTGGGAAGTAGTAGGTAACTGGCAGCATCAGTTTCTGAAAAGACAGCAAAGTGGGAAATGAAGTGGTAGGTAACAGCCAGCATCAGTTTGCTGATGACTGAGCCATGTCAGATGAAAGCCCCATTTTCTATCAGAAGGTTTGAGGGAAGAAACAGTAAAACATCTTCTCATTCTTTCCAATGATAAAACCATGAAGCATAACTTTGCCAAACTATGTAAATTGATTTTTTTTTCCTGCTAGATGACTCTCTCAGCTCTATTATTGGACACAAAACAGTTCTGCTGTTTGCAAGAGACAGATCTAAGAAAAAAGTACATTACCTATAGATCCTTCCGAAAACCCTTTATTGAAATATTCCTGTACCCACTATGCTTTTGAGCAGGAACATGACATTTGAGAGGAGGATGCTTAGAGTCAGGCATATGCCTTTGCTAGTCCCTCAAAACCACAAATTTGAAAACCGTCCAAAAAGGGTAGCAGGTGAATTTCCAATCTGATTATTAACAGCTAAATTCCGTGTCAGACAGCAAGCACCGCAGCTCTTGGGCTCGACCAGGCTACGCACGTGCCGGGAGGGCCGGACTCTGCTCCAGCCCAGAGCAAGTCGGATCTCATTCCTGTGCTCCCCTCGCAGGCGTTCGGGGTACGCACAGAAGGGACAGGCGCTGAACCCCAAGCGGGAGGGAACGTAACCGGGGACAAAGTCTGCTGACATGGGGCCAGCAGATAAAATCACTTATGCCAAGAAACTGCAGTGAGCAGTAGGAAAGCAACTCCTGCGTGGGACTGAGCAGGCACAGCAAAGAGGAAGGGCAGGAATGGCCACGCAGAGCAGGGAATAAATAGCAGATAGGGCCTGACGGCTGGTAGTGGAGTGGGGAGCAAGTCGGTGCAGCATGTCGCAGCGCTCAGCTGCGTCTCTGGTTGTGGCACAGTGCGAGGACTCAGTCGAGCAGGTTCGGAAAGGGCAGATGACTAAGCCTCACGTAGGCCCTAGAAGATATTACAATTGCTAGGGCCAGATAAAAATGGCAGCTTTTCTGTATGGTGCCACAACGCTGATATTACTGGGGAGGGGATCCGAGCCTAGCCAGAGAGCACAGATAAATTTCGACTGTGCTGAGAAAGCCATAGCGCAGGCACATTAACAAGCCAYGCGTGCTTGTTGCAGAAATGTTCGCTCACGTTTCCAAAAGTGAGCAATCACCTACAAATACAACGTTAAAGCGGAGATTGTGAGGCACAAATCCTCGAAAGCAAGCGCCTCATGTGAAAAGGTGAACCAAGCTGGAGCTCGATGAGGAAGGGACACAGGAGAAGACACTTCAGGGTAAATTTGCAGGAACATTSACAAGCTAGGAAAATTCGTGTGCCGAGCGAGGCGATCGAGGCCGTGCCGTGTGGACACGTTCAAACGAGCGCAGGGCGGGAGAGGCGAGCTGCGGGCACGGCCCAGCACCACAAGAGAGGGAAAGGGGGAACGGAAGGGCAAAGAGGAAAGCAGGCAAGAGCTCCTGGCAGAAAACAAAACAAAACAAAACAAAACAACAAAGCCGAAAAACTCGGCCTGTCAGCTCACGCGTGAGGAGACGCTTGAAGTCAGCCCAACGTTGCAACACGACTGTGGAAGCGCTGCCTTCGCGCTCCTAGCGACGCCTCATTTTGTGCCTATTTCTGCTGAGCAGCGATGAGATAAGTTTGCAATCCAAACAGCGGGAAGGGAGAGGGGAGTTCTCCCTGGAAATGCATCTACGCCTGTGCTCTCCACAGACTTACCAATACTTTGTACCATATTACCCCTAATGTCAGTGGTTAATGCCAGTAATATAAAAGCACAAGAAGGTGGTTTAAGAAAAAAGTAGGAAGATGAAAAATAACCAGCGACTAAACTCCTTTTGTGTGAAAAAAYGCAAATTAAGGACGTCCTGAAAAGGGGGCTCTAAACGTTCTCTCAAACCTCAAAAAATATTACTTACCCATCAAAAATATACATTCCACTGATGCCCTACACAGAGGAATAAAAACAGGAATGGCACTTTAATGGAAGTATTCCTAAAAATTAAATTTTACACACAGCCTATTCAGTAGACTGAGGTAAAAGCATATAAAAAACATACACAAAAATAGTGCCTTGAAAATTGAATGCATTGTAAAACCGACACAAAGAGGAACACCAGTCTATAATAACACTATGCATTAGTCAGGATTATTAGTTGAGTGACAAGCAGCTGGTATTTAAAGAAATATTTAAAAATAAATGACAATACGGATTACAAAAATGGTTCTAATCAGCCTACTCAACATCAAAGCCCCAAATTTCTTCTCAGAAAAATGGCAACTGTAGCAAAAAGGGGGGAAAAAACCTCCTTCCAATACAGCAAGTTGTGTTTCCCAAGCTATCGGTTTACTTCTCAGCTTATCAACTTTCAGCATATTACAGTTTTGACTGAGATACTTTCCTAGCTCCCATACTGAAACTGTTCATTCAGCTTCACAGTCAAATTGTTTGTTTTTAATGTAAATGAATATTATGAGAAAGTCCTCTTTGTATGTCTTAATTGGGCTTATAACTCAGTAAGAGCTACCTCTCATAACTATCACATTAAACTATGTTCCAATTATCCGCAGTCCATCTTCACTAGGCATTTGGAGCTGAAGACCCATATTGGTATGCTAGTAAAGCTTCTTTCAACGTCTTATTAAACCATCCTATTTCCATTGATCTTCAGTTCTCATGATTCCCGCAGAAGTATCGGGAGTGTCAAGAAAGCGATGAACTGTAAGGTCCGTATATCTGTACCTAACCATAAGACTTATATTTAGCTCAGAAAATTCAAATGTGGATGGCTAAGTTTCAGCTACAGATTCTTGTTTGAAAATGGGATACAAGCCAGCAGAGCCTAGCAATGCCTTTCAGCTCTCAGACTGTATGTGCAAAGGTTGCTGTTAGATGAAGAAGTGTAACTAATGTCTCCCAATTATTATTGCAGAACGTCATACAATACCATTTTAAGTTCACTATAATTAATACATTAGCTTTCAGATATTATCAACAGTTACAAYGCAGATACTTCCCTACTTCTTTTAGCTACACTGGATATTGATACCATACATCTCAACCTGATGTCATAGTGCACACATCACCATAGTCTGAACAGAAGGACATTTTCAAACATGTTTAAGACACAAAACAACATGAAGTCAACTAAGAAGGAAGTAAAACATAGCAATGAAAAACAGCATTTTTTCTAGACCTACAGCTGGTCATTTTCTGCAGGTGTACTGTATTCTCAGGGCACCAACACCCTCTCATTTTCATCATATGTCTTGTGGGTAGCTGAYCTGCTGGGACGTCAGGGTATCTTACATTAACTAATATTAATATAACTCAAATCCTGATATAAGCAGATAACCCATTTGAAGTTGCTCCATTTTCTGTGTGTGGGTCAGTCTACTTAGATCRTCACAGGATCAGCCTATATCCTGCCAGGCTTGAGTTCAGTATATCAGCCTTGCTCAAACRTACAGTTTATCTTTTCTACTGCAATGGTGCAATAATTTATGTTTTCTTTGTGCTAGAATGGGAAGGACAATACAGAATATGGTTGTGCAAAGTATAAACCATGTTTCAGGCCCCAAACCAACAGAATTACACCTATGCTGCATAGGAAATGAATCATCTGAAATCTTTCTATTGCAATCTTTTCCACCAAATATGAAACAATTGCTTCTTACTGAAAGCAATGGCATTTCACTGTACTGAGCTTGAAGGCTTCAGTAACCACTTCATGTTGAAATATGAAAAGTTATTTTCAGGAAACTGCACCCAGTTTTCATYTCAACTGCTCAACTGCCCAAGGTAGGGAGCACACGTGTCTCTGAGTAATCCTGAAAATGGCTTGATGCAACAACTACTACTAAATCCCAGCAGTTGCTGGAAACTAAGTTGTATTTGCTTGGTTAAAGTAGAAGCTCTATGGATAAAACTTCCAGGAAAAGTCCTGACAAACTGCAAAAACTTGTACAGAGGCAGACACAAGTCAGTCAGTATCTTGCAGGGGATCCTGACTGCATTTTTTTGGGGGTGGATGGGTGACATACAGCATGATGGAATTTCCTTCCCCTTCCTGTGGAAGCACAGCTAAGGAAGGGAATGGTGGCAAGGCAAGCTGTGGGCCTCCAGTGGGCTTCAACGTGAATGTGAGCCTACAAACAAGTATCAAAGCTACTTGCAATTTGTGGGCTCCTGTTGCAATAGATAACACTTCAGTAAGACTGCTGCCTCAAGACTGAAGCTTAGGGCTTTTTAGTTGCAGTTCATGTCAGTAATTTGCCACCACAGACATCCTTTGGAGAAAAAAGAAGAGAAAAAAAGAAAAAACTGTCATAAAACAAACCTGCCATTGAACTTGTGAACTGTGGGTTTGCAAAGGGGAAGACTAGCATGATAAAAAAAGCTCATGGTGTAACTTTTTTTGAATTGTACATATACGTAACAATTTGTCAGACATAGCCCACTTTGAACATTATCCATCAAGATCAAAGCAAATCAAATCAGAAAGCGATAGTTCAAATTTACAGTGTGTAGACAGGGCAACATATCTTCAATTGGCTGAATAGCTACTTACATTATTTCAACCCTTCACGTTACTGAGAACCTTCCAAGTAGTGAAAATAGAATGGTACTGGAAAAGGGGAAATAAATCTCATGTATCATTTTAAGGTTTTCCCAAAGAAAAATTATTACAGAGCAGTCAGTCTCAAAATATATTCTATAATACTATTTTGTCTTTTGCATTTAAGGACATTATTTTTTCCAGAAACTTTTTCTTTGGAAGTTAATGTCAAAAAAAAGATTGTGACTGAGTTAGTTTCTTCTGAGTGACTTCCAATCTACTTGTAGAAAATGGCACACCATTAAAAAAAAAATCTTTCAAATACTATCAGTTGTCTATCAAATTGTCTGCTAGATAAAGCAGTCCTTGGAAGGGGGAAGAAAGGACATTAAGAGAACTGGAGAACAGGGTGAACTTGCTTGGAGGAAATTCCAATAAATGCCACGAAGTATCAAATCACAGGTAATAACTAAAGTAGCTCTGAAGTGCTAGGCATATGTATTGAAATAGTAATCAAGAAAGCTACTTTTTTACTTACAGAACATTGACTGATGGAAGAATATAGTCATAAAAATCTTTATGAAGATACAATTAACAATGCTTAATACTTGCAAAGTGAAAAGGCTCTGTACTTCCTAGGGAGAAGAGGGAGGAGTACTTGCATAGCAACAGCAGGGCTAACTCGCAGTGTAGATGCACTGCAATGATGCAAGATCAGGCTTGCATCACTAAATTTGCTAACTAAGTTGTAAGCAAAAGCCACAGCTTCTTGGGCTTTATCTTCCTTGGGTACAGGACACCTAAAGGAAATGATTGTATGTACAAGACTACATCAGTGAAGTTCTCGAAGTACAAATTTTCCTGTCCATGCAGGTCTGCAGCTGGACAGTTCCTGCATTCCGCAACGACCAAACTTTCCTACCCTCCAGAGAAAGACACTTACTGAGTTCCAGCAAGATGGCCTTCAGAGACCACGTTGCTTTCCTTACTGAGATTAGATTATTTACATGGAACCAACTAATTTTGTCTTTAACTTCTGAAAAGACTTACAAGAGGATCCGTATGCAAACACTTCAGAAACTGTAGCAGAGAACTACAGACTAGAAGGTACCAAGTTTTGAATACTCAGATGTTCATCAGCATTAGTGTTGTGTGTTCATGCCCCTAAATGAGGAGAATCCTTTCTTAAAAAGCAGCTGACACCAATTGTGACTGTATATCTTTAATTCACTGCCTGAGGCATGACATTCTTACATCTAACTACTTGCTCTATTAATGTAATTAGTTACAAGAAGTCAGTTCTAAAGTGATAAAACCTTTTATTTGGAAGTACTTCCTTAACCTAGTTCCATACAAGCGTAAAAGAATACAGTTAGATTCCTTAAAAGTAATAAAGGTACTTTGAATCCATTTAGGGTAATAAAAATATTATATAGATTCCAAAGGACATTGGGAAAGCTGAAAAAAAAAAACTTTCAGGAGACAACTAGACCTAGACAAGATGTAATGATTTTCACTTAAACTATAGAGCTAGACAGGAGGAAAAAAATATATGGTCCTAAGCATTTAATATAATAAAAGACAGTTCTGTACATTATGTAAACTGTGGGTATTTTTTCAGCATGCTTTAAGGAAAATCCAACATTACAAATTAACCCTGAGAAGTTATATTTGCACTTACAGTAACCATACTGCTGTGTTTGCAAGGAGAGATCGATATCATCCTCAAAATTTGATTAGGTAGAGTTTTTAAAATGGAGTGACTAATAGCACATAAAAAAAAATCCATAAATAACCTTGGAGAAGTTAACACAGTAACCTCCTCCACATACCAATCCTCAGAGTAACAAAAATAAATAACAACTGCCCATGAAACAGGAAACAGGGTTTACATAGCCAAAAGAAACCATTCCTAGAAGCAGCCAAAAAGGAGCCTCCATGAAACAACAGAAAGTCCCAAGAACCTAGAGACTGCAGTTGCAGCTGACAGCCACCTTCAGTCTGGATCAGGAGTAGATACTCCTCTCAGAAGATTTCTTCACAGGGTATTTCTTTGTTTACCAAGTTAACTTGATTTTAGCCTGGGTTGCTAAACTCTGAGAACTGATGTCAAATATTTTTTTCCCCTCCCCCGTTGTATCAAAGTATATAGCTGTTGCACATACCCTTGTTTCACTGATCGGTTTGGCAGTAGGCAGCTTATATTGCTGAAATGACACAAAGATAGCTGAGTTCTTAATGTTTTAAATTCTTTATAATGTCACAGAGAACAACTAATCCATCTAGCTTTCACTGTGCCGCACATTCTACCTCAGCAGTATTTTATTATTCTATCGTCCATGGCAAGGAGCTGAATATCTTGAGAATGATGGCAAAATGAAGATAAATGATTTGGTTCAAATGGCAAGATTTACTTTATTCCTAGTGACAGAAGAAGAGAGTAAGACAAGAAGACAAACAACAGTCCATGAGAGAAGTGAGTGAGCATCGGTAGACTAAATCATTTTCTTTCACATCTGGGTAAATTCTGCTATATTACAGACAGGGCAATCTAAAAAGCTGATGTGATAGCCTAATTTATGAGACAACATCTAAAACAGATGTGTCATCACAGAGAATAAACTTTTAGGGGGAAAGAAGGGAAAGTTGCTGTTCTTTCTCCTATTATGAAGTCTATTTGGAAAAATTATCTTTTTTTGCTAAAGGGTAAAGCAGGACATCTCAGGTCTTAGAGTCAAGCAAGGACCTGTAAAAAATTGACCCACTCCCGACACAATCCATCTTTATTATACTCTTTATTATATGTTCCTTAAACTTACATAATATTATACTTTTTATTATATATTCCTTAAACTAAGCACATTGAAATGACCTCTCCAGAAAAATGAATACCGCCTTAAAGTCTAAATTTTTAAAATGAAGCAGTGTTGCATTCTCTCTCTAACCTACTCTTCAGTCAAAGAAAAGAATCTGACCTTCTGATGTGACTTCTTACATATCACTAGATTTTCCCTAGTTACAAAGTAATTAGTAACATTTAACTTTTAGTCCAGCATAGGAAAGAGACTACAGTGCAAAATCCGGGAATCTAATTATGAGAAAGCTTAAAGGGCTGGCCAGGCCAGCACCTGTCAGGAGGGACTGCACACACCATTGCTCCCATCATAGACCATGCAGATGGACTTGGTGACCTCTCAAGTCTGCTCAACACTGAAACCACAATGTAAAGCTCTCAGCAAGACATTCATTCTGTCATAACTTGAAGTCAAAAACTCAATGATTATTTTGCTCTTGCTAAAAAAAATGTCCGACTTCCAGGTGGAATTTGCTTTGCTTCAGCTTCCAGTAATGAGTTCTGGATGTGCCCAACTTCAATCATAAAAAAAAAAAAAAATCTTCTGCATCAGAATCCTTCCACAGAATTGCTGAAGTTGGCAGGGATCTCCGGAGATCATCTAGACCAAACCCTCTGCTCAAACCAGGAGCAACTAGAGCAGGTTGCTCTAGTGTGGACCACATCCAGTCAGGTTTCAAATACCTCCAAGGATGGAGACTCCACACTATCTCTGGACAACTTGTTCCAATGTTTGACCATCTTACCATTTAAAATGCTTCTTCTTATGTTTAAATAGGATTTCCTGTATTGCAGTGTGTGCTCATTGCTTCTCATCCAGTCACTGGGCCCCACTGAGAAGGGTCTGTCTCAGTCTTCTTTAATCCCCTCCCATTAGGTATTTATTTGCACTAGTAAGATCCCCCCGAACCTTCTCTTCTCCAGTCTAAACAGTTTCAGCTCCTCTTAGCTACTCCTCCTATGAGAGAGGCTGCAGTTTCCATAGCCTTTCACTGGACCTACCCCAGCAGGTCCCCATCTCTTCTGTCTTGGGAGCCTGGTACTGGATCCAACACTGCCAGCACATCTTACCAGAGCTGAGCAGAGGGGAAGGATCCCCACCCTCCCTCTGCTGGCAGTACTCTGCCTTAACGCAGCCCTGGAAGCTGTTGGCTGCCTTTGCTGCCTCGTGGTCAACTCAGTGTCCACCAGGACCCCCAGGGCCTTCTCTGCCAAGCTACTCTCCAGCTGGCTGGTCCCAGCCTGTCCTGGTACAGGGGGCTGTGCCTCCCCGGGGCAGGGCTTGGCCTTTCCCTGCGTCAAACTTCAGTCAGTTCCTGTCTACTCCTTTCTCCAGCCTGTCGAGGTCCCTCTGAATGGAGCACCACCTCTGATGGAGCACAGCCTCTGATGGATCAACCACTCTTCCTGCTTCTGTGTCTTGTATATTAGTCGAGTCATCCCTTAGTGTTATTCTAAACACATGAAGTATTGCTTAAATAAGTTGCTCTGTATGGTATTTCCTTCAGACCTCAAATAATTTTTGCTGCCCTACTTAACATCACCTTCCATTTTCAACATTTTCTTTTTAAAAACACAAGGATTGAACTATGTATGTTATTCTAGTATCAGTTGCACTGAAACAGTTTACAGAGGCAAAAATCTCCCCTCTCCTTTTCCTTTTTTATACATGCCAGGACACAAGCCTCAGTGCCATCACTCCTCAGCATTGCACTGGAAGCTCATGTTAGTTGCTTGTCAACTACTGACTTTTCAGAAATACTGCTTTCCAGGATACAGGCTTTCTTTCATAAGGCCTTGCGTGCATTCCCTGTTCTTTGGCATATAACTTTGCCTTTGGCTGTATTAAAGACACAGTTTGTTTGAATGTGCCTCCAGAGCAAATTATGAGATCATGATTATCATTTACTATTCTACTAGCAATTAGTATCAGTAACAGTTTTTTTTGTCTACCTTTAGGACAGTGACAAAAGCATTCCATAGTGTAGGGATTAATACAAATAACTCACTGAAGTCAATCAAAAGGATTCATTTCCAGATCTGTCACTTAGCCAATTTTCAACCCAATGCCATATTGACAGAGGGTTTTTTTTTTTAATCAAACTCTTGCATTGCTAGCAAAGGTCTTCGACTTTGCAATCTCACCTCCAAGTCAGACAGCTACGTCTTGGCTATCTTTTAACATTTTGGTGGTGGGGAGGAATGTCTGGAAAAGAAGGGTGAAGGTGGGAAGAATCAGCTATTGGATGCTGCTGGCAAACATTTTAAGACACAAAACAAGCACTTCCTTAAGTGCTCCATACAGGAGAACTCTATCCTTCTAATTGCATACTACTTAAACTCTTAAAAAAAAAAAAAAAAAAAAAAAAAAGTTTTGCTAACCACTAGATGTCCCTTGAA
>NW_028186435.1:4290126-4306796 GCF_003343005.1 Rhea americana
AAAAAAAAAAAAAAAAAAAAAAGGTTTATTTCAAGACATCCAAAGGATGATAGAAAGTTTTAGGGATGCCAGAGCAAGTCTAGAAGAGCACAGTATTATCAGAGAAGTGAAAGAGGCAAAGCTCAGAATGAAGAAGAAACTCAAGTGTTTACTGAAAAGCATGGAGTTCTATCCATTGCAGCCTGAAGTTCAGAGAAAACCTATTTGGCTGCATGTACTATTGCCTTTCTTTTTCCTTTTCTATCACCTGCCTTATTCTATAACCATTAAAGCAATAGACAGCTGAATAGGATTTTCCAGAAGCCCAGAGAAGTCTTCCACTGGAACCTAGCACATAAATATCACCTATTAAAGGCTGCACTAAAAATTCCTTTCTTTAAATAAGATTTCTTCTTTCTTTAGAAGTCTTGTATTGAGTTCAGGCCCAAATGTACCTTAATCTGTTCAGAAGATAAACGACCACATAATTTAATAGTGCCTTTTTCACAAAACAGAACTTTCTTTCCTGTGATCAGTACCCCTCGATCCTTTTCATTTTCAAATTCAGCTTCACTTCTTATGAGTCATCATTCCCTCCTCCCCCTCACTCTACCTTTTTCAGTCTCTCCTCCTCATTTCATTCCTTTTTTGTCTCAATTTAGTAGAAGTTGTAGGTTTAGCAAACTGAAATAGCAACTTTCACAACTGGACACGAGACATTCTTAAATTTAGATCAAATGACCCCTTCCAAAGTATATGGGATCTTTCCATCCAGAGAGATTTATAGAAGCTTCATACAATTATGGAAAGGGATAGCATCAAAAATAGTCTGTGTTTGATGGCCTTTCTCAACAGTGTGTGGCTTGGAAGGGCAGACATTCTCTCAGCAGCAGCAGAAGATAGATAACTCAGGACAACTATTTGAAACCTGTAGGCTTCTAGCTTGCTAAGAAGTTTGGTAGATTCTCCAGAAGGGAAAAAAAAAGAAAGAAAGAAAGAAAAAGAAAGAAAAAAAGTCCTTATTTTCTACAGCAATTATTTTCCCAGACCTAATACCAAACAATATCAAACAGTAAAGCAAAGATTACCCAGGAAAACTTGACTACATTTCACTATTTGAGATTACAAGTTCTTACTTAGGCTGAAGCAGAACAATTTTAATGATAGTCTTGCAAAAATGCCACCTTGCCAGTCATCAACAACTTGTCTTGAAGTATAAAACTCAAAAGAATTTTCTGCTTGCCTTGACATTATAGCTTCTACCCTTTCAACAAGCGTCTGTCAATGACAGCAGTAAGACAAGTCTTCTTACTTATGGCTCCCCTCCTGCTCTACGCACTGGCAAGCCCTCCTGCACTCTGCGCTAACTTGGAACCAAGTCCTGCCGCATGGTCCTCTGCTTTCCACAGCAAACTGGAAATTTTTTGTCTGCTTCAGGTAAATACATTTTATTGAATATAAAAAAGTAAATATGGCGAAGTTACAGTGTTCCTTGTGTAAAAAGTGGATTCCAAAATAAATAAGAATGCCACATAGCTTTCACATTTTATTATCCTGCAAGTGTTTCAATGCACAGTGGTGCTAAGGAAAGTATCAGGAAAAAGATGGAAATTTTGGCAGTTGCTCTGGAGAGAGCTGAGGCTTCTGGCACTGGGTAATATGTGGAAGGATTGAGGGATAAACACATCTCAACAATTTTGCTGAAGTAATCAATAATGATACAGTTATTGCTAGACTGTCTCCAGAGTTAAGTTAGTTAACACTGCATTAGTTAACTTAGTTTTGGAGGTTTTGTTACATACATGGAGCTATATCTCCTTTTACCATTGTTTTGAAGTTAATTTTGGAGGGGTATTTTGGTAATGAGCTAAATTCTCCAACAGGGTGGAATGAACAGGGTTGCGGGTGCTCTCAGCTCTATGCAGGCAGGCTTCACCACTACAGCTGAGATGAAGAGGGGAGACCCTATTACACGTGCAGTCACAAAACTCAATTTTTTTTTGATGATCTTCCCGTACTACTGGCATTTGTCGCAACTACTCTGACCAGCAGCTCTAGGAGCCKTCCCGCATTTATAATCCCTGTGACGTGAGCCCCCCAGCTGAGGCCAAAGCTATTGGCAGTGARAGGCATCCTAACGGATATCTCCAGGAATCCAGTGACCTCCCGTGAAAGACCACAGTGCCTTTACTTTCATCTCTGGAGAGTCAGCCTTGTTAAAGCCCTGCTTGGAGTGACTACACCTGTCAAAGCGGCACAGCCACTCTTTCCTCAAAAGACATTTCCTGATAGATTTCAAAAAAGGCCTCCAGTATTACAGGCTCGCCGTACATACGGAGCCTGTAGGCACAAATTACGTTTATAGCTTCACCTATTTCAGTGCCCAGACGTCAGACTGTAATTATATTAAATGTAGCCTGGGAGCCCCAGCCATGGACGGGAAGCCAAGTGTAGATAACACAGCGCAAGAGCAGAGGTGCGAAACGGCGGATTCTTGTTGGAGGCAGCAATGGATTTCTGCTGTGAATTCAAAGCGTTTTCAGCCAATCTTTTCTCTTCCTGCTCACAAAACCTCTAGACTGCCCCCAAACGCTTAAAAGCTAAACTTTGGAGATGGAGGATATCTGCGAGACAGCTTCAGACGTTGGGCATTCCCAGYTAGGCCCTGGCAGCTGCACGCACCCGGTAACCTAAGCAGCACGTCCTGGCACAAAAGCTGCCTATTTCACAGCAGAGCCATCTGTCAGGCTTTCGTTACGCACAACTCCACCCGCTTCTGGGAGATGCTAAGGTCACGCACGCAGTTTAGTCTGCGGCGCTCGGCGGCGGACACAGGGTGCGCAGGAGCGGTGTCTCGGCGCCCGCAACGCGGGGCAGCCCCCGCCGGCCTTGCTCTCCCCAGGGACGCCCCAGCCAGCCGGCGCAGGGAGCTCACGGGGCTGAAAAGTAATCGCTTGCGCCGTGTTAGTTTTCAGCTGGACGGGGTGCCCGCTCTGGCTGCCCGCGCGGCGGCACGAGCGCCGTGCCAGCACGCGCGAGGCGGCAGCAATACTCGAGCCGGGAGGGAGGGCGAGACGACCCCTTGCAGCAGCGGCACAGACTTAGCTCACTTKGAGCTGACTGTGAAACCGCATCCTTACAACGAGACCCAGTATCATTCCAGGAAATCCTTTCCACTGGGGGAAACATTCCCAATAGTGCAGATCCGATCTTCTATTCATTTTTTCCTTCCTACCCCAAGGAGCAATCAAGTTTACCCTGACTATGAGAGGATTATATTTCATTTCCTAGAACATGAAGATAGGAAGCAGAAGGATATTTTAGTTTCCAAGACAAACAGCCATGTCTCCGTTGTTGATCTGGACGGTGCTAATATCTTGGTCTGGGATAAGATGGTGAGCAGCAACATGAATACCTTTGCTACTCACTCCCCTACTGCAGCCATGCCATAACTGAATTACTTAATGTTTCAGTTTCAGCACAAAACTAGTGACCACCTGAAGAATCTTGACATGGTAATTTATCCTCTTCTATATGTTATTGTTTTCAATACTGAATAGTTTACCAAACAGCATAGTTGTTTAATAATTGTACACAGCTATTAGATTTAATATGCTGAAAACAAGCCTTGTTATTTCTACCCCAAATTCAAAGTATAACAATGAAGAAACTGTAGAAATTGGTCACTAATATAATCACTGTGCTATTATAGCTACAGTTGCATCCATTAGATATATTAAACAAAACAAGGAGAACAAAGCTAATCAAATACTACCACCTTTCTTCCTCTCTGTTATTGCCTCTCCTAAGACTGACCACATTTGTGGTTAAATGCAAGGAGTTAAACTTCCTACAAGTAGCGTTGTTAAGGTTCCAGATTTCCACTGTGGTTCAGCCATATCACAGCTCTGGAAATGCATACTGGTTTGTATAAAAACCACTATATTAGGTCTTTACAGTTAAAAAAAATCCATACTGCAACTGTACAACTTCCAGAATCATCTTGTTGGCCTAGGCCTATCTCCTTCAAAGGAAAAAGATCTTAATACAGAACTTAAAAAGGTAAGCGAACTGTTGAAATTGCTAGTCTGGATAAAAATGCTTTATGAAAGGACTGATATGAATTTGCTACGCCAGGGGAGATGCAAACTTCAACAGGCGAAAGAGAACACAAACTCATCAGGAACCACAGCGCATGATTCATTTTGSTGCTCCTGAGAAGGACTCTCGTTCAGTGGTCACAAACACTAAGGCTGGCTTTTTCCCATGCTTGCGTGGGGAACATAACCTGCAGAACAACCGAAGGCCTTCACCAGTGCTTTTGCGGTTTGAAGCCCACATCACTGAGATCAGCAACCCAAGCTCAGCTGCAGCTGAGATGCTAGATACAGCTGCCTTGCCCACTTGCAGGACTAGCAGCTTCTTCCCTTAGAGGCTGTCAGGAAGCGAGTCTCAACAAGACACAAACTCCACGAAGTCACAGACATGCCAAGCATTTGCTCGTAACTGCAGATCCTCATGAGAGGAGTACATCTTTTAGATGTAAAAAGTTCATCTTTTAGAAAGGATCAGCTTATTGCAAACTGAATAGARAGAAGCATGCTGAGTTTTGGACCATTTTTCTGAAAAGGGAAAAATAGATTAGCACACCACAGTCATGCAAGATGGTTGAAGCAGACCTAAGAAATTCAGACTTTCAACGATGCCTCCGCCAGTACAAGGAAACTAAGCGAAGGCTGGTTTCTTCACTCTATGCAGTAATAGGCAAGAATAAGGAAGCAACTACTCTYGGCCCTGACTGATATTACTATCAAAAACGTTTGCACTCTTACATGTGCGAGAAGCACATTTGCTAAGAGAAGGATCCTGTAACACATACAAAGATCTCCCCCACATAAGTGTGCTGCCACATCAGTCCTGACCTGCACTCCTACTTCAGTTCAGACTAATATGTATACTAAACTGCAYTCCACATTTTTACTTGGAGAAGAACAGACTATGTAGCTTCCCACGCTTTTAAGTCAAGATACTTTAAATTCAAGAATCTAACTCAGAAGATTGTTGCATTTGTCCCATGCTAGGACTCATGCCTGAAGCCCCACGCAGTCACAAAGGGGCCTTCAAAAGCACATCCGAGTGATGAAGACAAAAAAACAGGAACTCCAGTGACAATGGAGGAGGGAAATACTTGCAGGTGGTGCTCAGCAATATTTTGCAGCACCAAAATGATACATTTTTGTATTATTTGTGCAACACAATCAAAAAAGCCTGGGGCTAAATCTAAACAAAGTATCTGGTAGCAACTTCAGAGGTAAACCTTGCAGGACCACTGCAGTTCCTCCCATACAGAGTGTACCTGAATCTCCTAGGCATACCACACTTGGAAGAACCAGTGAAAAAACTGRGGTGGTGCTGACGGACAAGAACGTTTGCTTGGATCTTTATGCCACAATTCACATTGCACTTTTATGGAAAGTTCAAGAAGTTTTAAACTACTCACGATCTGTTCACTTTTTCCAGTTCAACAAGGCATTGCCATTGAACAATTCAACATGCAAGCTCAAGTATCTGATATTTTTAGCTAKATATAGCATAACATCTCACAGGTGCCTAGACTTTTTTTGCTGCAAGTTCTTAAGGAGATTCCTTCCTTCTCAGCTGCTGGCTGAACAGCAGAGCTTGGGGGCTGCTTTTCACATGCTGAAACAACCAAGTTCTTAAAATGGCAAGGAAAGCCACATTTCTCCCCTTTGAACGAAGTACTAGCAACAGATATAATGCTTGTCCAATACAATTTGTGCCGTTTCATACCCTTAGAGAAAGTAGGAAAATGTCATTTTGAACCCATTGAGGACATCAAAAGAGCAAAAAATATTAAAAAAATCCCCCAAACCTAGATAAATCTGAAGGAAAAACAAAAAAAAGCTGAAATACCCTCTTACCAAACACTATGTGACTCAATAACTCCTGGTTCACTTTAAGGCCGAAATACCCGATTTTGGCCTTAAAGGAATAGTTTGTCTTGGTCTCTGCATTGCAGATGAGAAAATCAAAATTTTGCTTGATCTGACTTATCACTAAATTGACTATTTCTCTAAGCAGGGGTGGGGGTGGTGTAAATGACTATAACCACCTTCATAAAGTTCTTTAAGGTGAAAGAACTGACTGCATCTTACTTTTCCTAGCAACCCTCTTTCCTAACTCTGAAGCAAATAAACCACACTAAGGATAGTATTCTGAACATATGGCTTTCTCTGAATATGGGGAATTTGCCTGCCTACAAGTTCTCTCTTTTTTTTTCTTTTTCTTTTTTCTTTTTTTTTTTTTCTTTTTAATCATGTCAATCTCTGGAATCCCTATTCACTCATTCCCCTTTATAGCAAAGTGGTTTTCTGCACAGAAAAAAAAAGCTTTGTAAGTATCAACTTATTTCTATCCACAGAAGGCTRTACTTGATCTTACTATCTAGACAGCCCCATGCAACCGTGGTCATTACTGTTGCATTCATTTGCCACATATTCTGCAAAAGCATGATGTAACTAAGACAAGAAAAGGGAAGGACTTCAGGGTCTCAAGCACAGAGTCCTGCAACAAGATCTTCTTTAGAGAAGGGGTCAAAAGCAAATGATCTCAGAAGTCTCCAGTTGAGCTTGCACTTTCCTTTGCCACCTTTCCTGCAAGCACCTCTAAAGCAGGTGGCTCCAACTGGGACAACTCAGGCAACAGGTTTTTGCCTTTTCCTTCTCGCCACACAAGACACCCTATTTTGCATGGTCTGCATTTTAAAGGCTCCCTGATCATTCTGTAGAGCATGCAAAACAGAGGAACATGGAAAAGGACATTGCTAACACCTTGGAAGAGACTCCCTGCAGAGGCCTAGCAAACTTCACAGTGGCAAAGGGGTGGTTTTGAGGGCCCTGAGAAGGGTGAAAACATCACCTAAAGTTTCTCCCTCCTCTGCCTACAGCCTAAGAGGGCAGCTGGTGGCAAGGCACAGAAGACAATTACTGAGAAAAATGTCAATGGGAGTAAAAGGATAGCTAGGATGCCAAAAGGCAAGGGTGTGTGCTCTATTTAAATAAAATAACAAATAATAATAATAAAAAAGCAAGCAACAACAAAAATGTAACTAGCAATTGAAGTCAGAAAGGAAATTGAAGTCATTTTGTGTAGAGAAGTGTGAACCAAAAATCAGACCAAAAGCCACCTGAATTTTTAATGGAATATTTTATGCAATTTCCCTTGTTCACTTATGTCATCTTTATGGTGTTAGCTTTCAGAAGAACAATTCTCAGCTCAGTACAAGAGAACAGTAATACTGATGGGCATGTAGAACATTAACATGTTATAAATAAACTGCTAATTTGAGGTGGGAAAAATCGTCAAGGCAGCTCTCATGATTAAGAACTAAAGACAGAAAACGAGCAACTTGCTTACGCTTCTAAGATACTATTTTTGCAAACAGAACTTTTTCTAACACCCRGTTCCTGAAAATAAAATCCTAGCACCAGAGAAATAACCCACTGTTCTGACAAAGCAGCCAGGGAGAATGCTATTATAATTTTAAACCCTTCCTGCCCCCAACTTGTTACTCAAAGTTGCCTTTTCTCCTGGCTCAAGAGGTTTGTACTGAAAAGAGTACTACATCAGAGTTGTGAAGTCTCAGCTTCCTCTCATCTGACTTGCAGTTTTACATAACTCATAAGAGACATTTTTAGGCTAAAGATACTGCATAACCAAAAAAAGAATAAGGTACAGAACTATTATACAGCAATGTGTAACTGGGTTATTTGGAGCTGCTTGATAAAAGTCTTACTATGGAAAGTAAAACTTTATTCTGCTGCACTGCTGCCCAGGATTATTCCCATTTCTGATAGGCGCCATCGCCACCGTCCGTCTGTTCCCAAACGGGTCCCCTTCCCACCGCCTTCCCCGGCGTGCAATTAGAGATAGCGGCCTGCTGTTACGTGGCTGCCGTCTCGGGTATTATTCCGGTATCATTCAAGCATTGTCACTCTTCACCAGAATGCCACTTACTAAGCAGTATTATAAAAATTACTGTGGATATCTATGCTCACCATAAGCAAGGATAATGGCCTCATTGCGCTGGTCTCGATAAAAGTGGCATGTTCGAACAAGACAGCTTTCAGGCACGGCTRAACAAAAGCCCACTGTGGGAGCGGTAACCCACATCAATTCCTGCTATGTGAAGACATTAGACAAAGTGTGAACTAGCTTACTGTATGGGGACAAAAAACCGACTGTCAATGTGCGGGACCAACACTGTCTAAAACACTACACTGGCAAGTCAAAATAAAACCAGCATATATACAGGGTGATTGCCATTTAATTCCAGAGTAAACAGTAGGAGAAAACAAGTAGCAAAGGGCATATTAGGTTACTAGCATCACTTGAGAAATTATTATTTCCCATTTCTAGCACCTTTGTTTGTGAAAAATAACCTTAAAACCAGTAGACACATCAAAAGACCCCTAGCAAAGGATGAAATGGATCCCAAGTTTCGTTACAGACATAGCCAGAGAACATAGCAAGAGCCCAAGAGCGACTCCTTAAAACACCTATTTTCCAACATACAGGTATGAACAACCTCACACACAGGAACTGCCATTCCATCTGAGGTACTAGACCTTTCCTGCCTGGATGTCACTATACATTCTTTAAATATTTATGTACTTTCACTGTGGTAGCACCAAATAGGCTAGAAGCCAACTGTCAAAATAAATGTGCTGTACCAATATGAATGTTGGGTCAAGAGGTTACTTTGCAACTTCCAGGTCTGAAGTTCTCCAGGTAACGTTTCTTCAATGGCAGTCCAAACAAGAGGGATGTAAACCAGTCTAGATGCCGTTTTGTTTCCAAACCGCATAAAATGCAAATTTTACAGTTTTAAATTTTATAGAGAGAGTAGTACACTTGCTGTACTGAGAAGTGTTCCACTGAAAAGGTGACATTTGTATTTAAGATATGCAAAAGTCACAAAATCCTACAATGCCGATTCAGCACTTTGCAGGAAAAAAAAATATATCCATTACTGCACTCTAATTTTGTAATGAACCTGTAGAACTAAAATTAAGAGAAAACCATATTTAGTGAGAAAGAGTTGAGTGGATCAATAAGCCTGATATATTATCTAAAAAATTAGACTCTTATCTTTTTTAGCCTCAATGGTGACTGTCACCATGCAATGTAAATGTCTATCGCTAGTCCTAAACCTAGGAGTTTTTAAACTACCTTCATTAACTAGGAAGGAAGTTTGACAATGCATTTCTTTTTCCACCTTCTTTCTAGCAATAAGTTAGGCACTACACAACAACCTTTGAAACAACAGCTATGTGACAAAAGAAATTGGCATTGTAAAGAGAAAGTTTTTGAGTAAGTTCATTAATGAAAATTACTTCTAGAATCTATGCATTTATTCACCAATGCACACATACCACAGCCTAGGAGCAAGAACTTTGAAGCTGAAGAAAATCAAGGGTAAGCAGACACCTTRCTATCTAGTTCCCCCAAACAACTTATTTTGCCAAGAATTGCTGTTCAGGTATTTTCTGAGTTTTCACAGAGCTTTCCAAAACAACTAATGGCTTGCAACATGTATGTGATGAGACTTTAAAATCCTATTTTAAAGATTTAAAAGTGAAAGCAAAAAGCAGAAACTGCTATGTTTTAATAGTGGCTTCTTCATGTACAGCTTGAGTTTGCAAGGCCCGAGTGTTTTCAGTACTGTACCTGAATGTCACAGGAAGCATAAGCAGCCAGTACCTTTTTGAAAAATCAGGTTCTAAATCTTTGAAGCAGGACTCCTGAAAATTCAGGCCACCTGAGGTAACAGACATTACTAAGCCTAGATGTAGCCACATACAATTTGGATGAAATCTTGAAAATAGAGGCAGGTGGTCAAGCTTGGTCTCCTCCTTAAACCAAGTTAATTGCAAGTATGGTCCCAGGGGAAAGAGGTTCAGCAGGAAAGTCTGAAAGCTACAGGGCATGCACATGCAAGAGTGATACAATTAATGTGTTGGTTTTCACACTACACTTTACTTCCACACCAGTCTGGGCAACAACTGCTCCTGTTCATATGTAGGACAAGAGAAGCAAAATACATGTCATTACCTGTAAGCAAGCTGCTTGTAAACTATTATCAATGCATATGGGATGTATTTATGAGTACAGAAGAAAAGCTATAAATGCCTGAAGTAGCAGCTCCTACATAYAAGAGAGGCCATTTTGAATATGCTCTAGCTACATCAACATCTAGTCAAATTCAGGTCTTCTCTCTTTACAGGACTCGCAAATGGAAATATTTACTACAGCTCTTGTTGAACCAAAAAGCCATTAAGAACTCCATGAATACCATGAGATCCAGCAAATAACTGCACCATCCAAGTAGAAAGTATGATACTTCAAAACACATCCATGCCAGGCATAGCACTTCCAAGTGTGGTTTTGGACCAACTTACTTGAGGAAAACAGAAGTGAAATAGTTCCCTTTTAAAGATGTGAAAAATTGGGCAATTTTGCCAAGTCTGTCTTCAAAGAAAAGACAGAACTGAAATTAAAATCAAGTCCAAATACTTCATCAACAGCACCTCATGCACCCAATCCTTAAAGCAGTCACCTTCATATCACACACCAGTGCCCCCTGACATCTGAAGGGTTTTTTTTCCTTCTCCCTAGAGTAGCAAGCTCAATCCTACTCTCAGAAAATAACACAGGAAGTTATTAACTCTGCTAGCCAAAACAAAAACCTGAAGTCAAAATTAGTGTTTGGTAAGTATGATAGTTGCCACCATACACTTGGCATCGCCAGCTGTAAATGAGATTATTTGCAGAGACTTGGAGAGTTAGTTGCACTAAGTAGAGCTTTCCATCTGCTGAAACCTCACTCTGGGCACAGCTGGCAGGGAGTTACCACCACCAGTGGCAAGAAGCCTATCTACACTGAGTTCATAGTGTCTGATCCCTCCTCAGCAGGCAGCTTCTTCAAACCTTCTGGCTGAGGCCACACAGGCTGAAAGCCTGGGGCCTCCTCTCAACCCTCTCCTCACTGGGACAGGTGGACAGAAGATGGCTCTGCTCCTGGTCCCACCACTGCAACAGCAGGGAAGACAAGTCTCTGGGATGGCCTGGCAGTTTACAAGAGTAAGTTAAGGTCATCCACAGATCCCTTTAATTTAGCATATTACTGATTTTGCTCACTTCTGTCAGCTTTCAGACTGCAGGACGACAGCTTGCTARCATATTCACAGCAAGCGAGGGCTCCTCTACCTGGGAAAACTGACTAGAAGATAACTTCTGCCAGAGTGCGCTCCATCAATCAGTCACCATCCTCCAGCACATACCTTCAGCAGTAAAATCTGGAGATTTTGGAGGTTCCAGAGGAGCCATAATTGAAGTGCTGCTACTGAAAAAAAAAAAGCTGAAATCTTCATTTCTTACCTAATTCCCCCATTTGTGCTCTGAGCAGGAGGGGAAGGGCTGGATTTCCCTCCTATATGCACCCAGACACGCAAGCCAAGGKGCTCCACAGAGGCCAGGTGCTACTTCATTTGCCTTTTCTCCACCCGCCACACTGTACTAAGGCTTTCTAATGAGCCCATTACCATAGTACTTAGGCCCAATCAACCCCCTCAGCTCCACACCTCTCATTTTCCCCCAGGGTGAGGCTTAAGACCTTGTGAAACAAGTTAGCTCTGGCAGGGTCTCTAGCTCCTGCCCGGCCCACCACGCTGCTCTCCTGGGTTTCTGTCAAGTCCCTGTGCAGAACCAGTCCACAAAAGCCTCCCAAGTAAAAATTCCTGACTAACAGATGTTTGTTTTCACACCCATGTGATGCTTTTGTAAAAGGACATCTCTATTTTAAAATCTATAGCTTTCATTTCAGGAGAAATTAAGTAGTCTAGAACTCTTCAGCTCAGAGAAGAGAACCAGGGACAGACAGTAATGTATTATAATAAGCTGTACGGAGAAGCAGGTGTGAGAAAATCATTTCCGCCCTACCACAATAATGAGGTTCACCCAGTAACACTATAGACAGCAAGATCAAAAAAGAAAAAAAATAAAGAAAAAGAGGCCAGAAACAAAGCAAATTAACTTTTTTCTGCACAAGATAACTGTATCACAGAACGTGCTGCTACAGAACGTCAGAACAACCAGATTCAAACAGGGATTAGACAAAAATCACAGATCATTGGTAGCTATTAAACTCGTTACAACCTGAGGAAGGGAACGCTAACTGCCAGTTTCTGGAAGCAAGTAGGAGGGCTGTTCTGTGCACGTGCCATCCTTCTGCTGTTCTTTCCTTAAACATTTGCTACGGTCATAGTCAGAGACACGAAAGTAGGAGAACCTTTGATCCTGCAAAATACAGCGGTTCCTAAGTTTAAAGATTTTTTTCTTTAATGCTCGCACATCCGCACAAACCAACATGCTATAAAAATTAACAGAGCAGCACCAATGTACCGAGGACAAAACGAAGGGAAAAAGAATGCCTCTAATTGCCCCATCCATTGAAGCATTCCCTACAGGAAAATAAATCGGCCCTGAAGCAAACCACCTCCAGCCTTTGGCAAGCAGGCTGGTGGCACAAGGAAGAGGTCCTCACAGTGGGGGCAGGAAAGGCCAATATCTGAAAGAGGAGGCTCAGCAAGCTGTTTWAACACCCCTACAGCATCGAAAGGCAAAGCTCCTATTTCCTTCCTTCATCTCACTCCTCCCCTATTGGGCCGTGTATTCCCACAACTTACCTCATACTAGATCTAATGCTCATCAGAACCTTTTATCTCCTTAAACCAGCAGAAAACCAAACCACCAGGACAACCAGATGCTCCCCAGCGCAGAGCAGAGGGAAGAACACTGCCTGGCCAGGGCAGGGGAAAGGAGGGGCTGAAGATGAGACTTCAGATGAAGAGAGGCAACTTCTTCCAGCAACAGTGAAACCTTTGAGTGGCTCGACAGCTTGTGGAAACCTGTCAGAAGGGCTTAACATCACAGGGGAATAAACCTACAATAATTCAATAGCTTTGGTGTAGACAGGGGCACACCAACATAGCTGGACTCTGCATTAAGGTAGTGAATGCACCATCAGCAAAGCAAAACAAGCTACAGGCTATTCCAATACAGTCTTACTAGGATGCCTGCTTTCCGCTAGGTGCTTGTTGGCACAGTCAGGGCAATCCGGATTTATGCCTCTCCAAACTCTTTTCACACAGCTGTGCCAAAGGACCATGTGCTACCTCCTCAGGCTCAGAAGCAGTCTGTCCCTAGAGAAGATGCAGTTAAACTGAACACACTCCTTCAGACATTTTTCAAAAAGCAAAAGCCCTAGACTCATGCTAGCTTTCATTCCTAATAGCAGAAACTATCAAACAAAAGAATATGAAAATGAGACTGAATACGAAAACATCCATGACTTCACCATGAGCAAAGCTTTTTATYCCAAGAAAATAAAGAAAACGTACTAATTAACTGGTGCTTCCTTTATGCAACTTCTAGTCTTTTCTCCCCATGCCTTATATCATTATTTAGTATTTATGTCCTATTTAGCCTGCTCCTTTACCTAGCATCTAGAAGGAAGATTAAGCATTTTCCTATTTTTCTACCATTCCAGCTGTGACTTGCTGAGAAGGAGGCAGGAAGAGGTGCTTTCTAAACCACCAGAAAAGGAAAGAGGTGCTAAGTATTCAGTTTGGAAATGTAAATCCTCCCAGTCCCTTCTGAAGTATGCCGAACCAGCCTCTCCAGAGCTCATGTCATCTAAAGGCCACAAGAGTTCTCTAAAGATATTCTTGTTAAGAGGATTTAGCCCCTTTTAAAAAGGACTTAACATGTGGGTGGTGTCTCCATTTAAGTATTTTCTCATGGCTAAGAAAATGGCCCTCTTCTTAGAGGCTTATCTTTATAACCCAAAGACAGTAAAAAAATTCTCCACCATTTGAATTAGAAATTTTTTGAGCAGCTTTCTTTTTTAGTAGCTTAATTTTTAAGGACTGGGATTTGCAAATGGTAGCAACTTTCTCACACCAAGTGAGAAGCCAACACCAGAGAGAATGTACTTGATCAAACATTAAAATAATTTCTCTCACATAGGCCACGGTTTCATGAGGAGCTCAGCTGACCTACAAGCTAGCTTGCTTGCATCAAAATGGTCTCGATACCCCTCTTCCCTTCCCTCCACCTTGTGCCCTCTTCCTGCCTTCTCTTGGTGGTCCCTGGCACTTACCGGACCCCATTAGCTGGTTCAACATGCTAGTCCAGCAGAAAAGCTTTTTTCCTTTGGTCAGGGTTAGCTTTGCACCAAGCTAGTGAGTTGTACCAGTTCCTGGAAAGACTAGTGAGCAGCAGGGTTGACACCGAGGAAGCAGCAGGACTTCCTAGCAGGGAGCTGAAGGGAAGGGGAGGAAGCAGGACTCCCTGCCCTTATAGCAGGAGGGATCTATCAGATGGCCTTGCCCTGTCTTTTGAAGCAGCAGCTTGAACTTTCCCCACCAACAAAGGAATGCTACCTAACAGTTGCTTTTGAAGGGTTAATTCTTCATTACTGCTTGTGTTTAAGCCATCACAGGGACTCAGCTCTGCCCAGTAACAGGACAACTTCTATTAAGTCCACTGGAACCRTGCAAAAAGCTCGTCAAGTTGAAAGGCTATATTTTCAAACCAGCCAGAGCTCACAGCAAATTCACTGTGCTGTCCGGGTCACCACCTCCAAGAGCCTCTTCTCAGCTCACCGGCATACTGGTTGACAGCCCTCAGTTGCAGGAGCTGTCATGATATGCAGTGATGTAGCAAGGAATAGATTTTGGAAAGCATCAAGACAACTGCTTGGAGATGGAGGAGCGTGCAAATTCTCATCTCGCTGGGGCATGAGCCACTTGTTATGGGCTAGTCTATCTTTCAAGGCTTTTCCAAGATGGTCGCACTTGCATAAGCATTAATAAAGTAACTAACAAATTCCCAGAGGAGAAGCAGCTTATTGTTGCAAAAGAAACTTTTTCTTCTGCKGATATAGTTAAGCACCTCCTTGAACTGCCTAAACTATACTGCCATACTGGCTCTTTTCCACTTACACCATAATTTACATTTGGAAGTGGCGGATGGGTTGTCAGCACTGTTGCATCTGCAAAGACAGAGTATTTTTACAACCCTAACAAGTGCAGGTGTGCTGGACAAATTTTAGATTGATCCGTAAGGTGTTTTGCATAGTGAGGCCTTAATTTCAGCTGGGGGGAGGTGTCTTCTGTGCACTACTCCTAACTCAGCTAATTAAGTGCTAAATTTATATCAATGCTGCTTGCCTGAGCTTCCTGCCTCAACCACCCATTGTAGTCTCACTCCTCTCACCCGTTTCTCAAAACTGCTCATCTAGGAACCAYCAGGAAAGTACCCCTATTTCCCAGTCCCACCAAGTCATCTGCACATTTTAGGGAGAATTGGATGGGAACTGCTGAAAGGCTGYGATGTCTCCTAGCCTGTCCTCTGGCCCAAAGACCAAAGGGTCTGAGCCCTTGCCCTCAGAGCAGAAGGGGAAGGGAGAGCGCTAGGATGTTTTAGCCTTACTTTTGGAAAGACAGGTCTGCAGCAGACCAGCGTGGCTCCAGGAAGAGCACAGCTCACCCACACAAGCACAGCTGTCAGGGCAGGGAAGGATGCACAGCCCTTTTCCTGGCACATGCTATGGGCTGCTTATCACCCCGGGAGGGGGGCAGCCAGGCTGTGGGTGCCTCAGCTTCCTCCCTTGTTGCTGCCCAAAGCCAAAGCAGGGTCTGAGGGCAGATAACAAACTTGCTTAGCACTTAAGAAGGGATTTTGGAGGGAGAGGGGCAGAGCCTACAAACACCTTCCATCTTACAAACCTTTAGATRAAAAAAAAAAAAAGAAGAAGAAGAAGAAAATTTCAAGGCAAGGCGTTCTTCCCATTAGAGAGGTGAATGCTACAGCAGAAAAAAACAAAGTGCCAAACTTACATTTGGAAGTCTCGTTTTTCCCCATTGAAGAGGAAATTTTAGAAGTCACCTATGACATCTATGTCCCTGCCACACAGCAGGGAAGCCCATACAATTATTCCCCAAGAATCATCATGTTGCATAGGCTTCTCTTTGCATCCACTTAGCATCATCTGGGAATCGAACCCTTTGCATAGGGTGGCCAAATTTTACAAAGCAGCCTGAACCAGCCTGTCGGACACAAATCACCCCTAGCAAGCACTGGAGGCCACAAGCAGATCAATTAACTGTTACAGCGAAGATGCTTAAAAAAAAAAAAGAGAGAGCGAGCGAGCTTTGGATAGGATCCCGATGAGCCTATACCCCCACTGTCTTGAAACTTCCATCGCTATTTCAGCAAAGAGCACCTGCAAAAATCTACATAAAGGCAAGCCTGTGGCATCATCGCGGTCTCCCAGGGACACGAGACGCAGCAATACCCGGCGCTCCAAGGAGGCAGAACCGTAACAGTTGCCGATACCTGCGAAATTTATGATTTCTCAGAGCGCAGATTAAACCGCTGGTCACGCGGGCACCGGGGCGCGTGGGGCGGGGGGGACACGCGCACCCCGGGACACCGCTTGCCCCCCCGGCCCCGGCGGGGCTCGGGCGCGCTCGCTCCCGCGAGGCCGCCCGCAGCCGCGAGCGAGCCGGGTGACCTCAGCGCCGGCCCTAGCGGGCAGCAGCCCG
>NW_028186435.1:4307753-4308800 GCF_003343005.1 Rhea americana
AGCACCGTCTCCGCCTTTCCTGCCCCCCGCCCCCGGGCCCGGACGGCGGCGGGGGAGTCGATGGCAGGAAGAGGGCCTGCCTGGCGCTGATCCCCACCGTCCCCTTCACCCTCCCCCGCTGGGACGGAGGAAAATTACCGGGGGGCGGCCTCCGCCTCCGCCGAGAGCGGGCTGCAGCAGCGCCGTCCTGCCGGCGGGTCCGTGGGGGGTGCAGTACAGCGAGCTGCCAGCGGGCTGGCCCCCATCCGCCGCCGGGGCACAGGCACCGGGAGCCTGGGAAGCGGAGGAGGAGGAGGTGGTGGTGGTGGAGGAAGAGGAGGAAACAACACAGGGCGCCGCCGCGCCGGTGCTGCGGATCTGGATGAAGGTGCCGGCGGCAAAGTGGGCTGGGAAGCTGGCGGGGGCCACTCTGGAGTCCGAGGACGGTGCGGGCGGCTGCGGTGCCGGGGCCGTCGGCTGGAGTCCCCTTCTCATCCTTCCCTCCGGGTCTGTCCCCGCAGCCGCGTCTCCTCCTCCCCCCGTCCGTCCCTCCCTCCCCCCCCGGCCTTCCCAGCTCCTTTTCTCCTCGATGCAGAGGCCCCGCGCAAAATACTGGGGGCTGCGGGTGCCGGGGGGGCCCCGGCTGCAGGATGCGGGGTGCCGGGGGGGGACGGAGGCGGCGGGGCGGGCAGATGCGGCGGATGGAGCGGGGCCGCTCCCGCTGTGTGGGGCCGGCTGGAAAATGGCTCCAGGAAGCGGCGGCTGCTGACAATGAATGAAGGGAAAGGAGACGGGTTACGCGCCAAGGGCCTCCCGCGAAACTCGGATTTCCCGCCCTCTTTTCAAACCAAATTTGCATGTCCCCGCCCCCGAGACACGCCCCGCCCGCGTGGCCTCCTCATTGGGCCCGGCCGCCCTCTCCGCCGTCCAACGGGGCGCCGGCTCCCCGCCCCGCTGCGTTCCCACTGGCCCGCGGCCGCGCCGCAGCGGCGGCGATTTGCATGCGGCCCGCGGATTGGCTGCGGGGGCGAGGCTGGGGGGGATTCCCCCCTCCGCGGCGCCGGGATC
>NW_028186435.1:4308957-4336541 GCF_003343005.1 Rhea americana
GCCCCCGGCGCGGGGCGGCCGCCGCCGTTTAACGCGGATTGCCTTGCGCGCGGGGAAGATGCTTGCGGGAGCTCCTCGGCTCTCGTCTCGGTTTGCTGGGAAATCCGCCCACTTCTCTAGCTGGAGCTTTCGGGTGAAGCCGCTAACTGCTTCCCAACGGTTTTGCAGGCTCCTGCGGCTGAAGAAATATTTTCTGCCTTCTTCACTCTTACGCATCCATGCATCTTAAAATTAACCTGTTTCTGGGACATTTCGTTTCTTTTTTCCACCGAAGGAAAACACCCACAAAAGTATTCCTTTTACTTATGATCGGCATTAACCCCAAGAAGTAAAACCTCACACCTAGGCCTACAAGCTATTTCCACTTTCTTACTTATTAAATGCAAAGTCCCTTGCCCTGCCTTGGCCACAGCCACAGCACCCACTAGCCTCACCCAATCCTCCTCTGTGTTTTGTTTTCCACCTCTCCCACCAGCGTGCCAGTGCCCAACAGGCGTCTTGCAGTCTGCACGTCCCATACGCTGCTGCTGAGTCAGACGGGTTTGCTAGCTGGTTGTTTGAAGCCCTTTCCCTTTGTACTGCTCCCCAGTTCCCTCACTGATAGGTCCACGACGTGCAGCAAGGGAGAGTGTGGCCCTGCCAACAGCCCCTTACACCAACAGAGCAGATGCTTCTTGGTGAACTGCTCTCACATGGTCTTTTTTTTTCCTCTTTTTTTAAAAAAAAATAAAGAAAAGAAAAAAGGCTTCTCTCATGCTGGGCACGTTTTGCTCTAGACAAAGGAGGAAACTCTGCTCCACTTGGCCCTGGAGAGGCCTTGATTGAACAGCTGCCTACAGTATGGGGCACTGCATGTTAAGAAAGATACAGTCTGGAAAGAATCCAGAGGGAAAACGGTAATAATAAAATAAGGTCAGAAAAATACATCCTGCTTCAAAGGTTGGCCTTTGTTTTGCTGGGGTGAAAAGTGTGGGAAGCAATGGTGTTCTGATACAAAAAAGGTCACCAAGAGATTGCTCATCTTCTGAAGAGAAAGTAAAGGAATTTTTTTTTAGCAACACTAGGTTTAACTTAGGTAATTAGGAAACAGTAAATGTTAAAGTGAGGACACCCTGCAGCAAGCTACATGGGGATACCAGAGTCTTTTTGAATAGATTGGTTTCTTCTGGGRATACCAAGAGTTTGGGCCATGCAGGTATGTTCCTTCCAAGTGCAAGAAGTCTCGGCTGCAGTCCTCTAGCCCAGGCAGGAGCAGGGCTGAAAAAATCATRTTATTCTGCAGAGCTTGAGCATTGTTTAAGATTTGAAATAAACCTGTACCTCTGTGGAGTGCTCTTCAGGAGTCRGCCAGCGGTGTCGAACATTGCCCCATCCACAGTGGGATGCCACGGAGAGATGGGCTCAGCATGCCCCAGCCACAGTGGGTATAGCAGCACCTCACTGCCCTGGGGAGGTTTYAACACAGCATCAGCTACAGGAGAGCAAACTACAAATCTCCCCATAGCACCAAGTTCCTCCATTGCAGTCACCTCACTCCATTCACTAAATCTGAAAGAATTAGACCCAAAACTAAGGGCCCAAGGGAGGAGCGGGGGRCAGATGCTGAGGAGTGAGGACAGCAGGTGAATGGGAAAGGAAAAGACCAGAAACGGAAAACCACGTTTGTGCAGGCAGGACTGTAGGCTTGCTTAGAGTCCCAAATACAAAGTTTTTTTCCATGTATGGAAACGGTAACTCTACATTGGTCTTACATATCCAAGGGGAAAGGGAATGGAAGGAACAGTAACTGTGGGCAGCTGTGAAGAGAGAGAAGTGGAATAAAGAAATCTAAGAAACTATTTGGATAGAAACAACAGCAAGAAAAAGAGAAACTAAATAGTCAAGGATCCTGCAAGATGAAGAGAAGATGGGCCAAGCCAAGAACATTTCATAATAAGGAGAGAAAAAATATTAAGGAAGAAAGAAACCTAATGGAAATAGGATGCAAACATAACAAAGTAACAACAGCAAAAAATGACAGTCATTAGAAAAGACTCAAGAAACATGAAGGAGAAAGAACAGAGAAAGACTAAAGTGTAAAAAGTGACATGTAGATAAAGCAGTAGTTAGGATCGCAGACGTAGAAATACATTACGATTAAACAGAGGGAGCAAAAAACACAGCGCAAGGCAAAGGCACAGTGCACAGTGCATCTATCAGTTCTTTCGTTATCAAAGTTTGTAGTAGTTTATTACCCTGCATAAGGGGACAGGTTGAGCAGTTTAAATAAAAGCAAAGTGAAGCTATTAACTTGCCTGTTTCTTTGTGCGTTGTGTTGTGCTGCGACTGTGCAGGGGCAGGTGGAGAAATTTGAGCAAAAAGCATCGGGTTCAGCTGATGAAGCCTGTGCAGAAAGTGCGGCAGAAGGAAGCTGTGTTTCCTTCTGTTTGGGGCGAGGATTTCGGTTTTCTAGGGGACCTATCAAACATGTACTTCACCTGCTAGAACTAACAGGAGGATCTAAYGGAAGGAAAGTTGAAAGTAAAACATATAGAGTAATAATAAAAAAAAGTACATAAATCTGCATAAAGCAAGCTACTTGCAGGGCCATGTGTACACAAAACAAATCTATGTCTTCACTGCTGTCTCCTAGGATGTCACCATCCAGGTGCAGYGAAAATACCCTACAGAACTCAAAGGCCTAGGAGATACTGTAATTAAGATTAATATTCATCTGTAATTTATTTCCTTCCTTGTCAGTATGTACTATGATACTGTCTTTATCGGTATGATTATGTGCCATTTTCCCCTGCAGAGCCTCACTTAGAGAGAAGGCTATGTTTGCCCTGAAAACGGACAGAACTGTGTAGTGAGGATTGTTTTCTCTGGGATTTTGACTTTCCTTGTCACAAGTTGTGGAAAGAGCAACAGATTCAAATCTGCCTCAGTGCTAAAATGGCTAAAAGCTGCCCTGGAGACCTGGATTCCAGCGGCACTTCTCCCATGAAGACTTTGTTTCTCCTTGTATGTGCAATGCTAAAGAAGTAATTTAAACCAGTTTCTGCAGAGCAGCCAGTAACTGTATAATCCTTCTTTTCTGAATGTCTCAGATCATACTGTCTGAATGCAGAACTACTAATCGCTCTCATTTATGARTAAGTTAAAAGGAAAAGTATTGTGTTTTGAAAATTGAAAACTTGAAGATTTTGGACTTTGTGCCACTGATCACAACCATTTGAGCCTGGCAGTTCAGCTAGTTTTCAGTCCACTTCACCATCCACTTATCTAGCCAAACTGATCTTCATGAGTCAGTGTGGGTGGTATGGGAAATGGTGTCAAAAGCCTTACTAAAGTCAAGATAAACAGTATTCGCTACTCTCCCTTCATCCAGTATGCCGGTCATCTCATCATAGAAGGCTGTTGGGTTGCTCAGGCATAACTACCCCTTCATTTAGCCATGCTGACTACCCCAATCACCTTCTTGTCCTTTGTCTGTTTAGGAACATTTTCCAGGAGGATTTGCTCCRTCACCCTCCAAGGGACTGAAGTGAGGGTGACTGGCCTGTAGTACCCTGGCTCCTCTTTCTTGAAGTYTGGAGTGACATTTGCTCTCTTCCATTCCTCAGGACTCTCCCTCGATTACCATGCCSTTTCAAAGATAATCAAGGGTGGTCTACAATGACACCAGCCAGCTYTCTCAGCACTTGTGGACATCCCATCAGGGCCCATGGACTTCYATATGTTTAGTTTGTTAAAATGWTCCCTTACTCAATTCTCCTCCATCACGGGCAAGGCTTCCTTACTCCAGAGCTTCTCACAGGTCTCAGGGACCTGGGATTTCTGAAGCTGACTTCCTGCATGTTGGGATGGACCATTCTTGAGCTTGGAGAAGGTGATCTCTGAAAATCAAAAAGCTCTCCTAGACTCTTCTTCTTTCCAAGACCATATCCCATGGGATTCTTCCAAGTAAATCCCTGAACAGGTGAAAATCTCCTCTCCTGAAATCCAGGGTTGTGATCCTGCTTTTTGCCTTGCTGTCTTCTTTCATGATGGTTGACTTACAGAGGTGTCTTCTGAAGCTGCAGCTACTAAGCGTTAGTGAATCTCTGCTAAGCAGTTTCAGGCTGTGATGTTTAATATGTTGCACTTGGATGCATTTGCAGAGAAGTGATATTAGGGCTATCCTTCATGAACTTTCAAGGCTTTACTTGAAAGAAAAGCTTGCCAGAATTTTTAAAATAATTTGCGTTCCTTAGCTTCATTTCTCAAGCAGCTTAATACTTCTGACCAAAAAAGTCAGTCTGAGGCTATCACCCTTGTGAAATTTCAGATCAAATGATTTAACTTTCAGAAGGCTAATTGAAAATATGGGTTTGGGAAATGCTGGACAATCTTAATTACAGGCATGCCTAACCCAGACTGTACTGAATAGGTATCCCTTATGGAGAGCAATGGGAGACTAAACATGACAAAGTTGCAGTAAAATAAGAGCAGATTCTGCTTTTGTGCATAGGGATATTCTGTGCATATTAGGGACATTACCAGAAATAATCTATAATTCTGTAACGTTTGAAAACATTGTATGTAGTTAGTCTCTTTCTTCTTCTTAGTGGGATTACCATTTACTCTAACACAACTGAGGGTTAAAAACCAACACACAAACAAACAAACAAACATTCAACCAAGCAATGAAAAAAATAAACTTTTGTTAGGTAGATGCCTAAAACCTGGACAAGCTCCTTAATCATGTTTCCACTTAGAAAAATTCTTGGGATTATAATAGATTTGCTAGGATAGAGACCAATTTAAAAAAAGAGTAAAGAAAATAAACTAACTTCCCTATTCTGTAATTGGTAATTTATACTAAGAAGGTGATCTGAGACTATAGGAGTGAAATGTCATATAGTTAATTGATGTATTTGCTTAATGGTTTCTGGAAACATTTATGGGACTATCATTCCTTAATTTTTAAAAGACATCAACCTGGAAATGTCACTTTGCTGTAAAAACTGATGATGTGTGCAACTTTTACTAAAGAGCCATCTTTCCTATTTCAGTGGTTTCAGGGAAAGCAGCAGGACATGGAGAGCGAGGGCAAGTAGTGAAACCTTATCATTTAAAGGTACCTTCTTTCAGAGGTAAGAGAAGCACTGCTAGAACACAGTTCAAAGTGAAGGAGCATAGGGGCAAGTTGTCAGAGCTTCATTTGGTGACATCTTTTTATTGTGCTTGTGTAACATCTCTTAATCCTAGATATCAAAAGAATTGTGTGATGGAGAATGATTGGTTGTCTAGAGTCTAGTTGGAGGCCTGTGGCTACTGGAGTTCCCCAGGGCTCAGTACTGGCTCCCATCCTGTTCAACTTCTTCATCAAYGAACTGGATTAGGAGATAGAGTGCCTTCTTACCAAGTCTGCTGATGATACCAAGCTCGGAGGAGGAGTGGCTGACACACCAGAGGGCTGTGCTGCCATTCAGAGAGACCTGGACAGGCTGGAGAGCTGGGCAGAGAGGAACTTCATGGGGTTCAACAAGGGCAAGTGCAGGGTCCTGCACCTAGGGAGGAATAACCCTAGGCACCAGTACAGGCTGGGGGCTGACCTGCTGGAGAGCAGCTCTGCAGAGAAGGACCTGGGAGTCCAGGTGGATGACAAATTGACTGTGAGCCATCAATGTGCCCTTGTGGCCAGAAAGTCCATTGGTATCCTTGGGTGCATTCAGAAGASTGTTGCCAGCAGGTGGAGGGAGGTGATCCTGCCCTTCCCCTCAGCCCTGGGGAGGCCTCATCTTGAGTCCTGAGTCCAGTTCTGGGCTCCCGAGTACAAGAGAGACATGGAGCTACTGGAGAGAGTCCAGTGTAGGGCTAYRAGGATGATCAGAGGGCTGGAGCACCTGCCCTAYGAGGAAHGGCTGCGAGAGCTGGGCCTCTTCAGCCTGGGRAGGAGAAGACTGAGGGGGGATCTTRTCAATGTGTACAAGTACCTGAAGGGAGGGTGTCAAGGGGACGGGGACAAACTCTTTTCAGTTGCCCCATGTGACAGGACCAAGAGGCAATGGGCAGAAATTGAAGCACAGGAAGTTYYGCCTGACCGTGAGGGGGAATTTCTTCCCTGTGAGAGTGACGGAGCCCYGGACCAGGTTGCCCAGAGAGGTTGTGGAGTCTCCTTCTCTGGAGATCTTCAAGGCCCGCCTGAATGCAACCCTGTCTAMCATGCTGTAGGTGACCCTGCTTGCACAGGGGGGTTGGACTACATGATCTCCAGAGGTCYCTTCCAGTCTTACTGATTCTGTGATTCTGTGGTTCATATGAGTCTATTTTTCAGAATTAATGATGTTTTAAAAGTTGRCAGCTTCATCAGAGTCTGCTGATGTTCAGTAAGAATCTCAATTCATTGCATGTATCCATGCACTTATGTTTAAGATACTCTTCTGTATATACTTTTAAAACTTATGGTATTCCATTTTTAACTTCATCATCTACATACATTGGTAAAAACATGTTTTGATCTTCAGCAAACAAGACTAAGAAAATACAACAAAAATCATGCATGTATTATAAATTCTGTATGTCAGCACAGTTCAGCATAGTTCTGCTTTACAGTGGATTTAAGGAGTGTCAAGCCTGACTATCTGCTCGAAGAGATGGAAAGGAGCTATGCCCCATCACAGAAAGACAAAAACATATGCTTGACTTTATGCATGCTAGTTATCACAAGGTAACTTGAAGCATCTGTGTTTTGCAGAATTAGGGGATAGGCTACTTGCTGGACTGTTGGTCCTTCTGTTGCAGCTTTCTGGCTTTATTCTTGCGGGATGACAGCAAACCTCCCAACTCTCAGTCACRGAGACCATGACAGGGGTCCCCTCATGAGGAGGGAGAAGAGAAATRGGGCCCATTCCTGTATGGTGGTTCTAAGGCCTTTTGTGAGTCCATTCTGATCTTGCAAAAAAAATGTAACATCCATAGAAGCCTCCTGTCCTACTGTCTCCTTACGCAGCAATCAACTGACATCACGATCATCAAGTACAATTTAAAACACATTAAGCAAGCTAAAATGAAGTTGCTTTCAGCCTCTCTAAACCTCCTAACTATTCCTACCTCCTAACCTACCTAAAGATTCAGTCTTTGTTTAAATGCTTTTAGTCTTTAAATAACTTACTGATTACCTTCCAACAGATTGTGTGGTCCCCTTCTAATAATCCCCCCTAAACAACTATCTGTAAAGAGCCTGTGCATCCAGGAGGGCCTGCCTGCCCTTGGTCCCTGACTTTGGAGAAAGCAAACGTCTGTGGAACAGCTGTCCTGCAGGGCCTGAACTTCACATGCTCTTAACTGCAGGAGAAGAACTGGCTTCAAAAGGTTATTGAGATAAGGTGCATAATGTATATGATATATGTTTTGTTCACTTTTTTGTATTTTTATATCAAAGATTTTCTTTTTAAAGAGCTCTTTGTTTAGGGATTTTTGAGTGGTCACAGACTCTGATTCTAGTGGTCCTGGTGCTAGTGAACAAATATGGAAAGAAAACATCCAAAAGCACTACATAGTGCTTAGAAGCCCCAGCAATCAGGTAGAGTGGGCACTGTCAGGCATCTACATGCAATGTAGGATTTTAAAGTATCTCTTTGTTCTGCCTTCTCCCCTCTGCTCATCTGCTCTGTAAGCTTGAAAGACCCAGGTACAAAACTTTTCAAACTTTTGCAGGTGCCYAAACTTGCTCTGAGAACATGTCACAGCAAAGAAAGTGAAAGGAAGGGGTGCTCGAACTTTCTTACATCTTAGTGCTTAAAACACACACTTAGCATGTGAGCTACCCGTATTGATACTCCTTACCTGCTTTATATGTAACAAAAATATGCATATGCATCCCCCAGAAGACCCTCATAGTGCGTTCTGATGGAAAAATCTGTTTCAATTTCATCATCTGGAGTTTTCTCCTCCCCACTGGAGCAAGGGCTGGAATCCAGGTGTCTTGGCTGAACACTAGAAATCTCTTGCTGAGGAGTTAATCTCACAGTGGTCTGCCTGGCTGCAGAACGTGGTATACACAGAGGAACAGCACTATCAGAGAGCGCCCACAGCCTGACACTCCCCTAGGACACCAGCGAGACGTGTTTAAACCCCATTTCCAAACCAGGCAGAAAATAAAGTTGAACGCAGTTCTCCAATCTCCACATGAATGTCCTGGCTGCCATGGGCAAATAAGGAGAGAAAATCCCAATTTCTGCTCAGTAAGCTATTTGCTGTGAAAGGCTAGGTGAAGGCCCTGYCTCTGTCCTCAGCATTCCTCACTGACAAGCTTCCTGCTTGGTTTTGGTTGTTTTTTTGGTTTTTTTTCCTTTTTTGGGGGGGAAGGTAGGTGGGGCAGCTCTTTATCCTGGATGCTTGTTTTGTTCCACGCGCTGACAAAGAGGAGTGTGGGTGTTTGGTTCAGACCTGCAGACTTCACTCGCCAGCGTAGGAAGGGCTCCTGCACGTGCAGCTCGGTGGAGCCTGGGCTGGGGAGTGGGTTACGCAGCTAGCACCAAGCTAGGAAGCCCGTCAATGGCTCAGTGGCTGGGGGGGACCATTCCCTCCTTTGGGTCAGGGCCTATGAGGCAGGCACCACCGTGACGAGTTTGCATGTCCTCCATGAATCCAGTTTGCAATTACCTCCTATTAGAGGAGAAAGGAGCGAGACTACTTTGCTCGGGCTCTGTCTTCTCTTCTGTACCTGGGAGATTTTCAGCTCTGTGTATACAAGGTCTCCTTTATCCTTCTTCAACTAGAGGCTTGTTGTAGAAGAGTTATATTAGTGGAATGTCTTAATTTGATCCAGGTTGTTAGGTTTCTTTTCCACATTCATCCAGATCAGATAAATCTCATGCTGTATTTACTTTTTTGAATGCTTGCCTAAAGAGTCTATGCACTGAGCCTGTTTCTCATAATGTGCTGACTTTTGGAACCAACTCTTTATTTACAGGCTTTGGCAAAATGGTTAGATTTATTATTTATTAACCACAAAACCAATAGCCTTTTCTTTTAGAAAAGTATAGAGTTGCACAAAGGTGTATTATACTGTGAAAATTACATATTTTATTCTGGATTTGTTGGTAATTCCTGTTATCTGTGGTTTCTTTTGTAYAGCCATTATCATTTTTGGAAAAGGAAATTCTCTTTCCCCCATCTCTTTCACTTCCAAACTTSCCTCACCATTCATGAACTCTTGCTGCATCTAGCATTTTTATAAGGTTTGTTTTGAGATCATATTTAGATTTTTCTGTCTTGTGAAAAAGCATTTTTTAACTGTACTTTATTTGTTTAATAAATCCAGGCTTGCAAACTTTCATCTCACTGCAGAATTTCTGTAACTGGGTTATTTTTAGCCTTATCTTAATWTTTTTTGCTGTTTAGTATGTCTGAATATAATATCAGTTAGCATTTTACCTGTGTTTGAATTGTTTTGCCAATACAGCTTCTGCAGGAGTATGTTTTTATTTCTCCARTACCTGGCAGTCTGTCCCAAGTTTCTTATTTCCTCACTGCAGGAGTGTAACTATGAGGCATGCATTTTGGAGACATCAGAGGTATTTAAAACAAATAATAATATTTTCAAATAACATTTGAATGCTATTTTCAGCACATGACAGCTTCATAACCCTTTTATTTTAGACTATAGTGGAAACTAGGTTAGCAAGAGAGMGGTTTTCCACACTGAGTCCCTGTTGGACTAAACTGTGCTGGACCTGGCAGAAGCCTCATGCTAATGGAGCCTGATGCTAATGAAGATTTTTGGGGAATTCCTATTTTCTGACTTCTAGCCTTCTGTTTCATCCAGAGCTGTCCAAATTACGTACCAATTTGTGGAATCACATGAATATGGGGAACAGCAACAGCAGTCCAAAGTCACCCATAGCTGATTCAAACTTGAGCATTGACCTGAAGAGCCTCTGTCTTTAGGCTACAATTGCGTGCACAACTGGCAGAAGCTGTTATTACCCCAGAAGAAGCAGTCCTGCCCTTCACTTATCGTTTGTTCTCATCCCTGTGCTACCCCTCCCTTTGCTGGTGGCTGGGGAACTGATCTGAATTAAAGCCAACTATTATTTGGGCTAGGTTAGTCTTAACTTGCATCAATTCACTTATCTGTTTTGCTTCAGGGCTGCACAGAATTTCTCTCTCTCTCTCTCTCTCTTTCTCTCTCTCTCTCTTTTTTTTTTTTTTTTTTTTTTTTTTGTGCCAGCACAAGGGAAGGGACAGTGTGGGGACAGGGAGGAGCAGGCAGGTACCTGGAGAAAAGGGAACTGGGAGCACTAGCAGCTCAAAGAGTCCCTGACACTCCAGCCTTTGTCTTGATTGTGCCTTGCAGTTCAGTTAACGATGTCACTTGAATTTTTGACGTATTTTGCAATGTTTCTCCTCCACCACTGCCTGATATGAGTAATCCAAATTACTTCCCATTCCTCTGGGCTTCTTTGCTGTTCTCGCTTTCCAAGGTGGGAGACTGGGAGCACTGGGCAAAGTGAAGAAGACAGGTTGTCACGGCTGCCTGCTTCCCAGGCAGGACAGTGGAGTCTGGTGGCCAGAGAGAAAATTACAACCAACATGATCCGGACTGTTGGGCCTACGAGATCTTCAGTGAGCAGTCTTGGCTTTACAGCTTCTGCTCTGTCTGAGCAACAGCTCCACACAGGCTTCCTCTTGGCTGAACCACAAGTGGACAAATTGCCTAATCATGCAGCTGCTTAATAGCAGTCTCTGAGTTGTATTGACTTTAGAAAGGATCTAAACAGGGTTGCTGCTTTCTGTTGTTGTTGTGGCCCTGGAGTCCATTTGTTTTGTAGAAGTGCAACTGCAGATTTGAGTTTCCTCAGAGCAGGAGGTCAAGGGATGATACAGTGGAGGCCAGCTGGAGCTGTTCCACTCTCCAGGAACCCCTGCACAAAAATCACACAGGAGTGATACCATCTGCCCCCAAAGTCYGGGGAAGAACAAGCTGCAGATGCAGCTGGGGCAAACAGCTACAGGAGCAGCTGTCAATGAGCTTCTTGATCTCAGTTTTAATGCACTCATACCCTTGCAAAATCTCCCTTTCCCCCTTGCCTTGTTATTTGTTCGGGCCAGCCTTTCCTAACCTACTCACTAGAACTTCCTCCCAACAAAACCGTGCCATTTCCTGCCACCACTTCATAGCAATTGACTTTGCTTTGGTCTTACCACTCCTTTTCTCTTTAAAATAAAAACAATCTCTTTGCAAACAAGAGTCACCACACTTCACAGGCACCATCACAATGAATAGCAATACAAATACTAGAATAGTGGGGTGCTGAGGTTGTGAGTGKTGGTGGCGAGGTGGGAAGGATATCAAGTGCAATTACAAAGATGAGCATATCTTGCCTACTGCTTCCCTATGCAGAAGCTGTGGCGTTACAGTGTGGAGGCAGTAAATGAAGAAATGTGTGGAAGGGATAGCTGTGAGATAAGACCCTAATGTAGACTGCACTGTACTTCCACTAGAACATACTGTCTGTCCCGGTGCAATTCTTGCCCACAAGGAAAATCTCTTGTCAAATTTTCTGATCCCTGTGTGTCCCTGAGATTGAGCACAATCTGGTCATGCATAAAGATGTTAGGATTTGATTCTAAATACATTCTGTCTTGTTATGCATCTTTTACAAAAACCAAAGAGACTGAAGTCCATGAAAATCCTCATTAGGTATACATCAATATTCCTGGACTAACAAGAGTAGCTGTTGGAAGAAGTATATACTTGCGAAGCATATTATTATTTATCAAGGTTAACAGTAGGTAAATGCTTCTCTGCTCAAATTCTGTTTTCTTTTTTAATTTTGCATTAACTATTTCTGTCTTACTATGATCAGAATAGAGATAATTCATATCTTAGATTTAAACTTTAAGCGTATCAGAGCAAAAAATAGAGGCTTGTGCCCTATTTTTCATAAACAACTTAGCATCTAAATTTCAGAAAATGGATCATACTAGTAGAATTAGCCGTGGGATATAAATGTGTTCTTATTTGGTCCTCAGTTCACTTTTATGTCTGATTCACCTGCAAAGAGCTTGTCTTCTGGGTAGAGAGATGGCAACATATCAGATGGGAAACAGCAAACTTCTTAATTTCTTCAGATCAAATGTTCATCTGATTCTGTAGCATACATTTTCTAAGCTTCTGAGACAGATGGGAAGCCATAGGAGCATGGAAGCTTCAGTGATTATTGTACTGAAATAGTGAGACGTTTATCAACTTCATCAATGTTGTATCAAATATTATGTCTCTTTGCATTTCAGAAAACACTGTGGGTGAATATCAAACCTCTCACAAATGCAAAAAATCTCTTTTGGGGCTAAAGGGCAGCAATGACAACAGGATAACTGCATGTTCCTCTTTTATTCGATGGAACACTGCTGAGATATAGAAAAAGCAGAAGGAGTGGCATAAAACAAGCTGCCTGAAGTAGGATGAAGCCTCTGAAAGGGAGTCCTGCTGCAGAACAAAGAGTTAAGGAACTTGTGTCGGTACTTGGCAGCTTCACATGCTGCTGATGGAGATTACAGGAGTTCACCTAGCAGGGCAGCAGAGAAGCACAGAAATGTCGGATACTGGGATCTCTGGAGGTTATGCAGGCCAACCTTTTCCTTGAATCAGGACTATTGCCAGACTACATCAAGTCTGATACAACTTTTTAAAAGAAATGTCATGGTAGGCGGCAAGAACAACCTTCTGATTATCAGTTTCCTGATAACAAATAGTAGTTTTTATTTTTCTTTCAGACGCTCTGGTCATGATCTTATCTGAAAACTCTTCCCCAGTTCACTACTAACGCTCTGTTCTCTCCCAATTTATAAAAGCATTACTCACCTACTCCCMAAAAATGACAAATAGCAACAAAGAAAGAGATACAGACACACTTCTTGACTGTTACTTAGAATCCTTTTCCACCSGCTGCCAAACTGTGATCATTATCACGTCTTTGGGGAGCAAGGATTGCTACTGGGAAAATACTTAAAAACCTAATAACTTAATGTGGTCAAGCTTTTTTAATAGATAGCTTTCCTTCGTGTTGTCTACTCATGCTGATTGTCATTTAAGATTAAAAAAAATCAGGAGTGCTAGCACAGGTATGAGGTCAGTGAGCACTGATTTCACTGTGATGCTAGCAGAGTATGTTGAGAGAATAAATGCTCAGTAGTACAGCTTGCTTCTACCTGCAGTTGGGGCTCTTTGTCTAAAATAGGCCTGTTTCAAGAGCATCTTCTCGCTCATTGAAATTATAAGAACAATAACTTAAACTGTTATTGCATTTTCTCACTCCCAGATATCTGAAGACACTCRCCTACAATGCTAAAATGCATTCCTACAAAGCAAACTAATTACATTAAAACAGTATACAAGCATTGATGCTTTAAACTTGGAATAAACTGTGAAGGAAATTCTGGGAATTCWCTTTAAACTGTGAAGGAAATTGTGGGAATAAGGCTGGTGCTAACAGGCAGAGAAGGGGGTGCAGGCTAAGGAACAAAAATCTTTCTCTGTTTCTGAATCTTCATGTTTCTTCATCTTTTGTTCCAACAAGAGCCACTCATGTTCAGCTGACGCACACCTTGAGATTCATGGCAGCAGGTGTGCAATGTTAGCCAGCTTAGGAGGGAGCTCTGCTGCACAAATAAAAAGGCAGGACCAGAGGCMGCTGGGGAGTGGAGTAGCTTTGTGGAAGGGTGGCTGGTTGGAGGCAGGCTCAGAGAAGGTAGGGACAAGGTGTGTGGGTTGGTTAATTTAGTGTTCTGTGCTCACAAGTTGTTCTGCTGAGTATTTTTCTCCTCTGATTCCCATGCAAGTTATGGTGTTGCTGGGAAAAGTTTAATTTCCTTGTTTTTTTTTTGGTACATTAGTTCCTCTGTTTTTTGATAAAAGGAGAGAAATAAATGAAGAAACCTTTAAGTAAGGTAACTTATCCACAGACCTGTATGAAATGTTTTATGGGCAGTGAGTTTTTGTTTAACTCTGGTTAAATTATGAGAGTGGTCTGTTGTGTAGTTCTGGCCCAGGTAACTACCCTTCTCCTCAGACTTCTCTAGATGTAGTTCAGAAGTTGCTGTGAGCCTAGGACAACTCTTGATGCACAGTTTCAATGAAGCCACTCTGTTTTGGAGGATATAATGGATTCCTAAATTTCACTGAAGTATCTTGCTAGTCAGCTTAATGACTTGTGTTTCCTTAGAATGATAACTGTTGTTTGCCAAAAAGAACTCCCCCCTATTTACTTATTTTCTCCTCAACTAAAGTGAYGTAGCATACTCTGTCTTTTCTGAGAGTTTATTCTTCTTAGTCATTAGCATTTGAGCTTGCTATTTGTTTTAAGGCACATTGTTCTAATCTCACTTTTTTTCTAATACCTATGCATAGTAACTGAATCACCTCTAACTTTTGTAAGTGTAACTGATGTTTTTCTGATTCTTGTTCATAAACCTTTTCTACAGCTCTGTAATAAATACTGCTGCTCTTCTAAATTGACATCCCGGTTCTCAATACACTTAAATTTGGGCAGCTAAAACAGTTATGCAGCATTCAAGTGTTAGTCTTGCTTTGCATCTCCCTCCTTCCTACCACATCTTCCTATGCTTTTTTTCAAGCCCTACAGAGTCTTAGYATTGCACTTACAGATTTTGTTCAGCTATATCCCCTTCAATCTTTATTGGAGTCACTGCTGTCCAGTTTACAGTCYCTTATGATATAGGGATGATGCATTTCTTGTGCAATTACATATTTGACTAAAATTTGTTTCAAATGTTCCAGGTCTTCCTAGGATGACTCTGATCGCACTGTACGAAGTGTCCTATCCTTGTCTTTAGCTCTTATTGGGCAGATCTGTGTTGTCTGCAAATATTATGTTAAGAAATTTCATTCTAACAGCGCAGTAATAACTTTACTATCTTTAATAACCAACAATATAATCACAGAGTGGTTGAGGTTGGAAGGGACCTCTAGAGATCATCTAATCCAACCCCACCTGTACAAGCAGGGTCACCTAGAGCATGTTGCACAGGAGAGCACAAAACAAAAAATGCCAGACTAACAAAACCTATAAGGAAAAAATGTTACTTGTTGTCAACAGACTCATTGACTTCAATTTCCTAATATATTTTTGCATGTATTGAATTTTTATTCTACATTGGGTTGCTATCTATTTCTACATTTACCATTTAGTAAACATTCTTGAGTACTGTCTGTGCTATAGTTAATAGGTAGGGGGAGGTATGGGATTATTTTTTTTAGCTTAAAAATTCTTTGCATTTTCAAGGGGCCACTATAAATTGGATGCTTAATGCTGACATCCAGACTGAAGGATCATRCATTTGTGGACAGCAATTACGGAGTAGTTTCTCAAGCTCAAAAATATCTTAATAGTGAAATATCCTGGACCAGTTTCACTGTAAACTAAAAGGGGACAATGCCAAGGTGGGGCTAGCTGGCAAGGAAAATAGCATTTGAAAATGCAGATGGTATTATGGAGAAGTTTTGCCTGAGCATTTGTATGTTTTCACCAAAATACTTTAAAAAGTGTCCATCTAATTCTGAAATATAATATGTTAGAGGAGGAAAGCAATTTAATTTAAATAGCAGTTGATGAATATGACTGATTGTAAAGATTACTGCTCTATACAAGTAAAACTCTTGTCCCATCTGCTCTTGGATCACCAAGCAGAGCCTTCTATGAAGTTCAAAGTTCTCAAGGTTTCCTAGGGCCACAGACTATATATAAAGTTGTAACAAACAACACACATGCACACACCCATAATCTGTCTCTATCTGTCATTAGTTTGCCCAGCTGGTCAATTGTATCTTTATCAGCATGTCTGCTGATCATCTAGAACAATTTCTACTTCCATGCTCCTGATCATGTGTAATGTGTTCACTTATAACTAAAATATACTTTCCCCTTTACACTTCAGCTGTTAAATAGGCTTTTGAAGCATTTGCCTGGAGTAATAAGTATTTTCAAGTGTTTAGTTCCTTGCTCTTCTCATTCGTAGTTTTGAATTAAAAAATGAACTGGCCGTGCTAAAAGCTACTCAGTTCTATGTTTCAGCAGCAATAATACASTTCTCCCAAGTTCATTGAATTATAAAAACAGAGAAGGAAGTCTATCCCCTCTTGATCCTTTGAAGGAAAAAGGAGGGGGGAAGGACTTTTTTTTTTAATCTAACCAATTAGAGAACTACATTTGAAATTCATGCTTTTTCCCCCTTCAGTCTTTTCTACGTTTCTCTCTTCCTGGAGGACGTTTACTGCTGTGTTGTATGTTGTAGGCTCTGAAAACTAAAATGATGCTCAAGGCAGGTGAAGTAGTTCTTGAAACRAAAGTACCATGAACACAGGTGGTCTTGTTTGCAAGAAGAGACTGTCAGTTAATAATTCTCATCATTTTAGTCTACCATCTAATAGATAGAACTTTGTGCTATACAAAAAGCAAGCCAAACACCAATCTTTAAGTCACGCACTCAGGAAAAAAATACAGGAATTTTCTTGTAATTATGAAATAGTAGCTGGGATTTTGTTATGCTCAGCCCTCCCAGGCTGAGGAATCTCAAAGAAGGTGTCAGGAACTTGAAAGCTGCCCTCACTGATGCATGAGGCAGCCTCAGGCACATCCTGCAGACACAAAGGGCAGTTCTTTCACAAGGAATATTCTTGCCAGGAAAATTATTGCTTTTTGCACATGGTAACAGGTGTCATGCAACAGGGAGCTCCAACTTGGTGGAAGGATCTTCAGTACTTTTAGGCACAGTGTGGTTTTGGGATCCATGACTTGTTTGGAAGTCTTGTATGGTGGAATGACTTAATGTCACAGCAAATCTTCTGGTTGTTTAGTGGCTCTTTACTTYTTATTATTCCTTTAGGAATATTAATGTTAATCTGTGTGTTTTGTAGTCTTTGCCATATGAAGAGGTGAAGGTGGATGTAGGGATCTTAAAGCAACCAGTTCGGACTTTGGAATAAAGTCCTTATTTCAGGATTCCAGCATGTGCGAGGAATCRAAGGAGCAGTTTGAGCAAGCAGTCAGCTTTTAATTTATCTGCACATCCAGCTGAAGTAGCAAACTGGAGCAAGAATGGATCATGCTTTATGATCCTCTAAAACCTAGGCTAATTTTAGCCTTCTAAAGGTTCAATGTGAAACAGTGGCACACTGCTGCCAACTTGCCCTTCCTCTTTAACCCCCAGAATATAGACTGCAGAAGGAAAATTGCTGTGCAAGCTATAGTTTGCCACCTTGTAGAGGATAAATAGCCTTACTCTTCCTTTCCTCCCCCAGTGACATTTTTACTTTGTGGGACCATGTGGTCGAAGTAGGCAAATCCAATWGAAAGGGGGAGTAGACTACTGCACGGGTACTCAGAGTTAATGCACTCTTGGTAATTTTAATACCATAGTGGGCAATGAGGAATTCTTCTGTGTATCRCTTGTGTCAGAGTGCCTTTTAGAGACAGCCAGTCACTGAGCAAGCCCTTCTGCAGTGGTTAGGGCTTTGCCTATGCACACGGGGATTTGGGACTGCAGTACTGAGTATTGTGCTTCAGGTATTGTCCCAATGTCTTTGCATTTCACTGGTCTCACAATCTGAGTGGGAATAAGACTTTGTTGGTAGCTGCAGTGGAGCTCTATTTTTCATGAAAAGCAACGTGTGGATACATTCTTCTGTTTACATGGCCGACATGCACTGCAGTCCTCTGAGATGCATTACACTGCTTGGTTTTAAGACATCAGGAGAACAAYGTTTAACTTCTCCTGAAAAATTTTTGGGCCAGGCCTCTAAAACCATCAGTCACATCCGAAAAAACTTGTAGCTTAGAAYGCATCTCACCCACAGTGGCACTCAGTAGCAGGCTAAAGCAGTGATCTCTAAGACATATCTGCAGTCTTGCTACAGCAGATAAATTCTAAGGTTAAACTAGCAGCCTGAAGGTTTTCCTGGCAGGGAGGACTCAGTCAAGCAGCAGACTTCAGTAGAAGTTGCAGGAGTTCAGTAACTTTATATGATAAAAATCATCCTTCATGTCAATCTCTGGCCATGCATAATATGAAAGAAATCTTTCATTAACTATATAGGTGGTCACTATGGCAGATCTGTTTTGTACCCTGTCTGTCATGCTGTATGTCAATTCTTGTGCAGCAAACTGATTATATATGTTTAAAACCATGCTTGCAAGTGATCAGCTGGCAAGTGTACTGTGCACTGGCCCATCTGTTACCCCAGTATCTGGGTCAGCTGCTTCAAAAGAAGCTGTTTTACCCCTGCAGTGACAGAAGCCATGACCTCAAATGAAGAAAGCCTATATCTGACTAGGGATTTTAACACTGGAATAGAGTGAGGAAAAGTGTTCCTATGGAACCAGTTGGAACTGCAGGACCCCTGCTAGCCACATCTACAACTTGGGTGATGGAGTAATTCCAACTGCTCCTGTTGGAAGCAAAGTTACTGTTACAGATCTGATTGCGTCCTACCTAAAGAGATAGCTGCCAGGACTTGCTGTCTTCCCAGCCAGCTCTACTGATCACCAGCTCTAGCATCCCTGTGTTAACACCAGTTACTGTCTATGTGGAAAAATGCTGCTGGGAAGGTGCTAATATATTAAACTTTCAGAGTGGCTGTTTTAATTTGGTGTTTCCTTTTTTAGGAACTAATGACAACATGAGTTCAGAGATACTTGGTTAGAAAAATTATCAAGTTGTAACTACTCTTATTTTACATCTTTGAGAGGAGAATCAAGCTGTCTCATACTTCAAGTATTCATTTAATCTTCTCCCTCTGTCTCTCAAGGCAATTATCCATTAAAATAACTTCACTAGGATTATAAATTCCATATCCCTAGCAATTTTAAAAACTAGAGTGTTTGTTTTTCTAAAAGTTAGGCTGTAGTCTGAACAAGAAATAACTTTGTCACAAAAATCTTATATTACCTAATCAGAGTGGACTATTTCTTTAACCTCTGAACCTTTTTAGTTTTTTCTTCTCAGGCTAGCACYGTTACAATGCGTACAGAGTGAGTTTCCGAGAGTTCAGATGTCTGTGATACCTTGGCTGTCTCTGCAGTACAAACCCAAGGATGCAGTTTTCTGCAATGAAATTCAACAGCTTCTCATGCAGCTTCTTCATTGACATGGCTACACCGATAACATGTAAAACAGACTGAAAAACTGAGCAAAGCTTTCCCTCTAATGTAAAGGAAGCACCTTACAGATTAGCTAGAGTTTAAGCACCAAAATTAAATGCATATTCTTAGAATGAATTCCAAAGGTGATCTAGTGAAAAGAAAGCTAGAGAGGGAAGACAAAAGGAAAGCTGAAAGCTTTTAAAATAAAGTGTGATACGTTGTGCTCTTCCACTACTTCAGACTTGATGACCACCAGAGTCACTTCAGGTCTTGCAGCCAGTGAATCGTCAATGCTAGTGATGAGTGAAAGGAATTTTCACCTACATCTGCCTGTCACTTCTTTCATACAGAACTCTTAAAATCACTGAAGTATTTAACAGAATTATCACTTTAACAAGACAACAGTTGTTGAAACTTGTTGAACTTAATTGAGCAGCCTACATCACTGCTGAATATCCCTTTCTCAGACGACCTGTAAAATATGCAGGGAGCGACGCCCAGCAGAGACAGGCTCATCACGTTTCTGCTGGCTTGGGCAAAGGGAGGGCCCTTTGCTGCTAGAGGTGAAGCAGCTGACCTGAAAGAGGACTTAAATGGTGTGACTGAGTAACGTTCAAACACCCTTTTAATATGCGGATCATTTTCTTCATGTAACATCAAGCCTCTCAAYGCAAACAATCTTTGTGTACTCTTCTGTTGCACTGTCCTGGTGGCACATGGAGGCCAGTTTTTTGGTTACCTACACTGCCCCAGCTTTGTGGGAAAGGCATGTTGTGTGTCATGAGACCAGTCTAGATGGAACACTAAATAAACAAAAATTTGGGCACATAGCCTTATAGGCAATTTTTTTTTCTGTGCTGCTGAGAAACCTGGAATTTGTTTAGATGCAGCTACTTCTTATTGTAGGCATGGTACTGTCATTCTGAGCAGCTGCTAAAGCAGACAAAGCTCAGCTTGATCTAAAGTGTTCTTCCTGAACCAGGCATCCTTTTGCTTACAGAAGTAGCCACACTCTTACCATACAGCCAGAGGTTGTGCCAACCTATGCTRTAAGTCTAAAAGCTATCTTCTGACAGATGTGTTTGACAGGAGACTTTGAAGGTGAAGGTCTTAGTTTCTCTTTCGTGTAGTATCTGCAGTTTTCCTTTGATGATCTTGGCTTGAGGCAGTGACATGAGTTGATTCACTCAGGAGGGTCTGTTAAGCAGCTCCCTTTAAAACAAACATCATCAATGTTTTACAGATCAGCCAGCAGGGGTCCTGCCTTTGCCAGTGATGAAAATATACTTAAAGGTCTTACTGTTAATTGGGTCATGTTCTTCCTGGTGGGGCTTACCAGGCATTGAATTCAGTCCTTTCTCCCCATGCCTATAAATATTATATTCACAATAATAATCACAGCAGCAATACATTTATTATGTTTATTATCACAGTGCCTAGCAGCTTTATCCATGGAGGAAGACCCTGTTTTGCTGGATGTCACACAAGCACAGAATAAAGCAGACAGCCCTGGCTGAAGGGGCTAATGATCTAAGTAGGAGGCAGGATTCAAAGCTGGATATAGACCAGCTGGTCTATAGCCACAAGAGGCCAAGGAAACAATAAGACAGCACTAATCAGTGAATATGCTGTGATCTCAGCATAACAGCTCTCTGTTGTCAAGATCTCAGTAAAAAGCCTTTTTCATTTTTTTTTCTTGAAACAATAAGAAAAAAAGTTTTACAGAAGAATTAAAACAAGGATAGTACATTAATTTTCCATGTTTATTGGGGTCAACTCCTCATTATAAATGGGCAAGTTCAGGAGAATAACTAGGAGTGCTCATCTGAAAACTTAATGCAAGGGCTAAAGCTTGTCTTAGCATGGGGGGATAGACACTGGGGAACTTGGAAAAGGAAGAATGGTGCAAGAGAGCGCTTTAAAAAAAGAGCATATGCAAAGAGATGGGTGATATGGTCCAAGTGGTTAGTTCAGGAACTATATATTGCAATAGCATTCTAACAGAATAAGGTTAAATTAACTAAGAATGGAGAGGAAAAAAATCACCTCTGTAATTAAACAAGAGACAAAGAGAGCCTGGACAAGAATTTGGGCTGAGTATGCRTTCACTTAGACCACTCAGAAGAAATTTAAAACAGAACCTGGCAATTTCTCTCAAACAAATAACAGATTAGAAAACCCTTAAAATCCAGCATTTCTTGAAGATAACTAATACATTGCTCATCTTAAATCACATGCATTGGCTTCAAATCATACTTATTCCTATTTTTTCGTTGGACAGTATTTGCAAAAGTCATGACTATCCAATACTAGAATAATAGTACAAACAATTAGGCCTCTTAAACTCTGAACTGTAACTGTTCCTAGATCTCTTACTCAGGTTACACATATTGCCAAACAGTAGGTTTGGCTAATAGTGTTATCAGATAGCATTAGTAGGRGAGAAAACTTTATAGATCTTGACTTTCTAAATCCAAGCCCAGTACTGAATGATTTCTGCTACGTAATATAATCCTTTTCATTTGTAACTACACAATTGAAAGGGCTTGCTTGTACAAGTATTTCTTTATATAAAATTATAGCATAATGCTTACAGGTTTAAGAACACCAGAATAGATTTCTGCACACTCTAAGTCTTGACTTGTTTCAACATCTTTTTTCTGCTTATTAGTCTTGGTGCTAAAATGATCTCTGGAAAAGAATATCATCAAACTAAGAGAAATCCTTATATCTCATTTACACTAGAAATYGACTAACTCCTAACTCTCATGCAAATACTGCAAATACAACTCTCTCTATTCATTATATTTTTAAGAAAATTAAAAATAATATAAGGACTTGGAACTATTTTACTATGTAACTTTCCGGTAAAGTTAAAATGTGCTTTCTAAGTGCTGTACTGTTTCCCCTCTAGATGGTAGAAGAGAACAAATTCTCAGGTGCTTCCTCTGTGAAGGTTCAGATGATCTTAGAAGAAAAACAATATTGCCTGTGAAAGTACAATGCAAAGAAGATGAAAGGTCGTGCTAATTAGATTATCTCTGTGCTCTATTTTCACTTAATAYAGGTAAAAGTAATTGTGCTGAATACACTGATGGTTCCTAATAAACTTAAAACTGGAATTTTAAAGGAATGTCACCATTACAAGAGCATACTGAAAATCCTTTAATAAAATAAATATCATTTAAATGTAAACTGATTTTAATGTAAAAAATGATTTCAGCACACCTGGACAACRTGTTTTCTCTATAAAGATCTATATTCTGACTTCCTTAAATGCAGTAGAACTGACATCTGCAGTTGTCACAATCACAGAACGGTTGAGRTTGGAAGGGCCCTCTGGAGATCATCTAGTCCAGCTCCCCTGCTCAAGCAGGGTCACCTACAGCATGGTAGACAGGGTTGCATTCAGGCGGGCCTTGAAGATCTCCAGAGGAGACTCCACAACCTCTCAGGGCAACCTGGTCCAGTGCTCTGTCACTCTCACAGGGAAGAAATTCCCCCTCACGGTCAGGCAGAACTTCCTGTGCTTCAATTTCTGCCCATTGCCTCTTGTCCTGTCACAYGGGGCAACTGAAAAGAGTTTGTCCCTGTCCCCTTGACACCCTCCCTTCAGGTACTTGCACACATTGATAAGATCCCCCCTCAGTCTTCTCYTCCCCAGGCTRAASAGGCCCAGCTCTCGCAGCCGTTCCTCATAGGGCAGGTGCTCCAGCCCTCTGATCATCCTYRTAGCCYTAYRCTGGACTCTCTCCAGTAGCTCCATGTCTCTCTTGTACTGGGGAGCCCAGAACTGGACAATAGTTATTGCCTGGATCTTGAATCATTTCCATACATCTTTATCTTTTTTTTCATACTATTCATGAGTAACTTTTACTGAACTTCATTTTTTTTTGCAATTTCTCACTTTAATAAATCACAAAATGCACTTCCAGGTTTTTAGTTTCAAGTTCTATGATATACAGACTCTGCTACATCTCAAAATGTTCCTGAATAAAGAGCTGTAGCATTCACAAACAGATTAAATATTAATCATCTTTTCAATTAACTACTAAGTGGAAAAAAATCCTTCTGTATTTGTGTGTGCATTGCTTGTGACTGCTGGTTTTACTAAARATCAAGAAATCCCTATCAGCAGCTGAAAAAGAAACCAAGATGCAAAATTATCTCATGTCTAGGCAAAAAAGGCCTCATGCTGGTAGAATGAGTCACGAACTATGTAATCTTCTGCTCACTTCTGTTATCTTTAATTTTGTATCATTAGATTCTAATGATTTTGAATGTTTTCCAATATTAATTAGAATTATTCTGTGAGCTCAAGGAGAATAAACAATCAGGTAATGTTCTCTTCTGGTAATGGTGAAGGATATCAATACTAGGACTTCATATCCATGCAAATATATTGATGTCATGCAGAAAAAAAATTCCCAACCACTTCCTCTCTCAGTTGCTCAGCTTTATTATTTGTAATATTTTAATGTTTCTAGACCTGCAGTTCATCCATAGGCCACACTGGTCCCTATGCCTGAGTTTCTAGTGTTAAAAAGAATCAGATTGAAAACAAAAATGTTCCCTTTCATCTTACAGGAAAAAGAACACAGTAGTAACTTTTAGGTCATCTTTGATTAAGTTTCATGCATGTAAGACACCTTGTGGGCACTTTCATACTATTATCTCCTTAACCATAGAATGAAATTCTTGCTTTCTTCCCCCTGCTGCTTCTTCCAACCTTTTTKGTTCTCTTCCAAAGTTGCTGTTTGCCAAGCTAGAGTTTAAAACATCTGTGAGACAGTAAGAGGGATTTTTAGTGGCACACTAATGTTTTTCTTGATGAGAGTATTCTAGGCACCTTACAATATATATAGCTAAATTGTGCTTGGATGCTACACATGCAACCTTAATTCCTGCATTTTCTAACTGTTAAGAGACAGTTTCTCTACATTCTCCAGTGAATTATTTTTTACTGTTTAAATCATAAAGCAAAAGCTTCCACTGAAAGGTAAAATTCACCATATTGACCAGGAGGAGTCTAGAGAATTACAGTCCAGCACACTTCACTCCCATGTGCAAATTGGTAGAAACTGTGTAACAAAAGATGAAATGAATACACACTCTGAGAGCTGTGATACAGTAAGRGAAAATATGGCCATTGCAAAAAAAGTTACACATTGCAAATCTATTAGTGGTTTCTGAAAAAGGCGGGATAAAGATGATTCTGTCAAGAAAGTGCATTTATATTTCCAGGATGTTTTGGACAAAGTTTCCCTTTTGTAGGAATTAAATAATCACAGAATAAAAAAGACAATCTGCTCATGGATTAATAGCTGCTTAAAAGGTAATAAACAGAGGACTGGAATAAATGTTGAGTTGGAAGTTAACAACATGCAATCTGTGTTGCTGAGCATACATATTTTTGGAAAAAAGGAGATCATATGACAAARCTAGTGAGAATATGAAATAACTTAGGAAAGTCAAAACTTGTTTATAGAGTTCCAAAAGGATTTCACAATATTGCATTGTGGGGCAATAGGACTGTTAACATTTAATACTGACAAATGCAAGCAGGAAAAAGCAACTCTTGACTACACATAGACATGATAGGCTTTAAATTACCTACTGCCTTTGAGAAGAGAGATCTGGAAGTCACTGGGGATGGTTTTCCACTARAAATCAAAGAAGTGTTAGGAACTTGTGGGAAATAGGGAAGGAATATAGAACAAAACATTATGCTACCAGAACATAGTGTCTCCATTTCAAAAATAGATTGAGAAGAAGGTGGAAAGGAAGAACAAAGATATCAATAACTTCCATATGATGAGAGATTAAAGAGACTCTTCAGGGAGGACAAGAGACAACTCAGAATATATGAAGTTATGAATAGCATAGAGGAGGTGATTAAGCAATGATTATTCACTTACTTCTCACAGTGCTAGAACAAGAGGGCACCCAATGAAATTACAAGGCAGCTGCTTTAAAACAAACAAAAGGAAGTACTTTTTCATACAGCACATAATTAAATAGCGGAACTCACAGGATAYTGTGGAGGCCAAAAATATAAGTAAATTCAAAACTATTAGACATGTAACATAGGCACATCAGTGACTATTAAACACGACATTCCACAYGCAATTTCCAACTTGGGAAGTTCCTATAGTCCCGAGGGCTGGAAGAGTACAAACTGAAAGGATTGCTCTRTATTTGGCATGTTTCTTGTGTATCTTATCAACGTATCTACAACTGTCAGTGTCAGAGACAAGATACCTAAACAAACTTATGGTCTGACATATTATGGCTACTTTTACATCTTGTAGGTGGTCCTTCCAGGGGGCAATAAGACAGTGACGTACAATTTCCATGAGCAGATTTCTCAGTTTATTAATCAAATGTGAGAGCATTTACTCTAGCTGGTTCCAYTCAAGCTCATTCAGGCGTAGGAGACACTGCTAGTCTAAGCACAGTGTACTGTAAAAGTACCTTTCCCAAGCCACTTTTGGTCCAGGGCTGTGCTCTCACTTGAATTCAGCCCTGCTGGAGGTCCCTTCGCTCTATGCAGTACCGGTTCAAGTGTCTCTTACAACAGAGCTTCCCTTTTGGGGGTATTAAATAGCACAGGCTCTGCACAACCTGACTGGKAATGCACTGCTGGCTCCACACACTCATATGACCCTGTAACTACGCTAACGAAGCTCCCCCAGGAGGAGATGCACTGAAGACTGTACTGCAGAGACCTGAAGTCAAGCTCTGCTGGTGACAGTCCAGGTTTGGAGGCAGAACCTATGTTTCTCTTTTATGGCGTTGAACTAGCCTTCCGTGCATCTGAGCTGAAGAGTTGATGAGTACGTTGCTAATGTGTTTCAAACCTATTAGCTAAACAGGAAAAGGAACACTGATATTCTGAAACACTGTTTTTTAATAGTACTAAATTGTCTAATAATAATTCCAGATCTCTTTCCTGCCCTTCTCCTTACTTTCAGCTCCTCCTGTCTCCCTTCCCAGTGCTGTCATCCTACTATCTTGCCTTCCTTCTCAAACTGCCACCCCATCCTCTTGCTGATACGCTTCTGCCCTCAGTCCTGTCTTCCAAGCCCTGACCGCCTGTTTCTGTTCCTTCAGATCTTTAGCCAAGTTTGCTATAGTTCACCTCACCAGGCTTCTTGTGCTAGYTCACTTCTCCTGCTCCTTCATGTGTTCTTGCTCCTGGCTTTTTCTATCCATCTTTTTCTCCACCTGTTTCCTGGTGCAGCTTTTCTCATCTTCTGTCCACACCGCACAAAGCCCAGAAGGCTGAGTATCAAATACAGAAAGATCCCGAGGACAGAGAGAYGGTCATACTTTCCTCAGCTCCTGTGCCTTGAGCCTTCTGATATCCCATCCTGCTCCTATGGTGGCAGGAATAGATGGTGGCTAGTTACACGGAGAAACCGCGAGGGACTTCTGTGAAGGTCTTCACAGAAGGTACACGCTGAACTCCTGAGGTGCCATATGGCTTGTGTGTGCATTTTTCCTCACACTTCTGTCACTTGGTCGCTGTTGAGTAGTTTCACAAGGACASTGAAGTGTATCTGTAGTGCGTGCGTGACAAATTACTTCTCTTTTGTTCCCCAAAGCAGGTCAATGGTTTCAGCTGGAGCTCAACAAGCAATCAGCTTGTGGCAGACCCAGTCGGTGGCAAGTTCCAGCCACAGAGTCTCAGGCTTGCAGATTTTAAACAACGGGAAAGAGGGACTTCTCGTGGAAAGCGTTAGGCAATCTTACACATGGCTACCCAGTCCTTCCAGATTGCTTTCTCACTCTACTTAGTGTGTTTGTATGTAAATGTGTGTATATGTAATATAGTATATATATATTATATATATATATATAATTTGACACTGCTTATAGCAATACTGTTAAGAGAACCTTGTTGCTGTGAACCCTTCTCTACAGCACAACTTTTGCCTGGATTTCCCAGCACAGCATTCACTTGCACAGCATATACAGGATGCTTTGAATACGGCGCATTTTTAGCCCTTGCTACAGTTGCAGCTACACAAGGGGCACTTAGCAGAAGAGGAAAAAATGGGGCCCACTAAAGAAGAGCCTGAAACTGAGCCCCTCAGCAAAGCCCCTCTAGGGAAATTCAGGTTCGAGACTCATGGCAGCGGAGTGATGTGACTGGCAAACTCTGTAGTGTTGTCCGAGTTCTCCTCGGCACGCAATATGAGGCCGCCCGGGGAAYGCCTAAGCTCGCTCCTTTGCGGGGAGGCAGTCCCGGCAGCAGTGCCTTCTTTAGCGGCCGTATTTCACGCGCAAGCCAAACGTATCAGTGAAAACTCCCACTCTTTCTCTTTTGCGTTTTTTTCCCTCTCTGATAAGAAAATGTCACTATTTCTCCAAATCACATGCGAGGTAAGGTTTCCAGGAATGCAAACTGCAGGCTGAATGCTTGGTAATTCGCCATTAAAAACATTA
>NW_028186435.1:4336878-4359808 GCF_003343005.1 Rhea americana
CAGCATGGCAGAGGCGCCCGGCGCCCCGCACCGCACCACGGGCTCCACCCTGCTGCACCCGCTCAGCGCCCTGCTGGGCATCCCGCTGGACCAGGTAGGGACGCCGCGGCCGCTGTCCGCGAGCGCGCGCGCGGGCGCGCCCCGCCGCGCTGCTTCCCGTGACAGGCGGGCGCGGTGCCGCCGGCAGCGTTTTCTGGCAGACGCGAGCGCCCGGCGCGCTCAGGCGCTGCCGCCCGTGCAGGCCCCCGCCGGCAACGCGCGGGGAGAGCCCCCTCCCCCCCCCCCAACCCAGAGGGGGCCTCCGCGGGCGCAGGTTTCGGTGACGGGCGAGCACGGTGCCCACGAGGGCTGGGATTAAATTTGGGTCCGCGCACTGCTGCTTTCGCGCGACAGCTGCTGCTTGTTTTGCTCAAAGTCCTGTGTTTTTCCTGGCTGCTCTGGTGCTCGTAGCAGAATTCGCTCCTGCTAGTGATGCTGCAAGGCACAGCGTTGCACTAACTGTGAGAAAGTTTGCAGTGCCTGAGTAGTTCAGTGGCTTCAGCTGCTTTGGAATACGTAATGCGCGAGGGGACTCGTGCATCTGTCTTACGGGAAATCGTTTAATTCAGGCTGTGCTCTTACGGGTTTGCAGAAGGGAGGCACAGAGGTCTCTTTCAGCACAGCACAAGAGCCCGCTGGAAATGCAGGGAGCGTGTACAGAGATATGTAAAGCACGCAGGCACACTTAAAAGAAAGGCGTCTTATGGGAGAGCAAGGTTGTACAAAAAGCTTAAGTGTAGAGCATTTTTGGGGATGTTGTTGTCTAATCTTTTAGATGCTCCTAGTTAACCTGAGAGAGAAAATGTTGCTTTTTTACCCCTTTCTTTTCCCCATCCTTCTGTTGTGTCTAAAGCGTGTGTGCACCTGCTGTCCCTGCATTCATTCAGCGACAAGGAAGTCAGGTCTGGAAGCTGGTGCTGAAAAGTCTCTTCCAAACTGCTAGGAAGCTGCGCTCTGCTCTGAGAAACTACGGCAGCAGAGACGTTGGCCATAAAAGTCAGCACAAGGTTGAGACTGATGTTTCTGCTGTTTGCAGAGTAGCTGGCACTATGTGTCATTTTTTATTGTTGTTTATTTTTAAAGTTGAGTAAGAAGGGTGTCATTAAGTGYAGAAAGATTCAGCTCCCGCACACAAGCACTCTGATTTTAGCTGGTAATTCCCCTTTTCAATAGAAGGCAGCTTTTTGTGCCCAGTTTTGCATTTTTGGGGAATCTTGCCAGATGATTTAACGTAGTAAGGACATACTTACTCAGCACTCAGATCCTCAGAGAATCAGGGCTTATTATCGCCTATAAASTAATATTTTAATTTAGGAGAAGGGGCTTGAATGGTGCTGGTTTCCTTTTCTGAGTTATTCTGTGCCTAAGATTGATAGGGACAGAAACACTAAAGGAACAGCAAGTGTTTGCTGCTCCAGCTGGTTTGCAGCAGCATAGCATATATACAGTGCTAGGCCGACTGGGTCAGCAATCGGTGAATACCTGGCAAATGATGTTTTTGTTCTTTTTTTCCCCAAGTTTTCAGAAATTTATCCTTCCATTCAGTCAAGGTGCCGCAAAGACAATGTTGTCTGTAGGGGAGGAGAAGCTCTCGCCTCGCTGCTCCGGGCCCGAGGGCCCTTGCCCGCGTGGGGTTACGAGCTGCGGTCTGTGCCAGGGCCCCGTCTCCCAGCTGCCGACGGCGGGCGCCCGTGCGGGTTGCGAGCCGGGTGCACGGCGGTAGCTGGAGGGTGCGTGCCCGCCCTGCTGGCACCTTGCTGGGGTCTGGGAAGTGCCACGAGGTGAGGTCTTCTGGCTTGCTGGAGGTCTTACCCGGGAATTCAGAAAAGCTGCCTGGATTTGCAGGTTGAAATGCAGTTTTCTTCACCAGAAAATCACTTTTTTTTTTTCTCCCCTCCCAGGAGCCTACTTAATTGTCCCTGTGAGCTTTTAATGTTGTTGTTGAAAACCGCGTCGCCCCTTTGCCACTGCAGTGAGCTGGGCTGTGCCCAGCGCCCGGGACTGCTGCTCCCTCAGACGAGGAGACGCCTAGAAAGTTGCGTGCGAGCGACGTGCCACCGCTGTCCGCTCGGGCGACACGAGTTTTGACTCTGACCCGTAACGCTAACACTCGCGGAAACAAAACCGAAACGTTTCCAACCTTTGCGCTACGTGGGGGGCTTGTTTGCCGGGTGGGGCTGGTCGCCTGCTTCGTTAGGATGGGAGGAGGCTTTTGTCGGAGGAGAAGAACGAAGCCCGCTCGGTCCTCTGTGCTGAGCGACGTAAACCCCCCAAACCGCACGAGTTTGCTCTACGCGGGTCTGTCCCGGCCCCGCTCGGGGGCTCTCCCAGCCCCGGCTCGGCTGGATCGGAGGACGTGGTCTTTGCTTTGTCGCTTCGTGCCGGGGTTGCCGTGCTCGGCCTCTTGGCCGTGGACACCTAAACCTCCGCAGCAGGCGGGGGCGAAGCTGCAGCAACGGTAGATGAAAAATGCTTGTCCCATAATAAGCTGTAGGAACTGTAGGAAGCATCGATGGATAGGGAAATGTCATTTTTCACACGGGTTGTTTTCTTCATTTTAAAAATTACGACTTGGGTTTAAAAAGAGTGCAGAGYTCCAGTGGGTGTAACTCCTAGCTACGCTGTGCAATTGGCACACTGTTCACATTTTRTTTACTAGACAGTGTATTAACACGAGAGAATAGCGATGTTTTCTGTTTTACACGCTAAAATAATCACCACGTCTCAGTGTGAATTTGCATCTCTTTGCATAAATAATATATATAAATATAAATCATGGATGACTTATTTTTGAATTTAACCTTGAAATATTACTTTTTATTAAGAAGGGCTATATTCAGTAACAAGATTAATGAGCTCAAAAGAGGATGAAAAGACTATTTGTATTCAATTTATCCTCATATCCCAGAAAAGCAGACTTTGAAGTTTAGCTGACTTGTGTTCTAAAAATATCTGGCTAGGTCAATGACATATCTCCAGCAGTATTTGGAAAAGGAGGTGTTTTTTTTTCATTCTTGTCATATATGCCCAAATCACTGATTCTGGGATATCGTCCCTCCAGTACACTTGCCGTAACAATTGGTAAAATATGTGTTTTTGTTATGCATGCCCCAAATAACTGATTTTGGGACATTGTTCTCTAGAATAAATATGTAAGAAATGTTAAGTTAAAGATTAAACTTCTAATAGTGTAATTTCTGTAAAGAAAATGCATGTGTGTGTAAATACAGTGAAGAAATAAATATGCTATTTAAAGGTATGTTAAAGGTATTTTTAAGGGCATCATTAATGCATATTGAGTTTTAATCATGCCTTCCTAAGCTCTAGGCATCTCTAAAAGTTTTTCGAATTCAAAGAGTTAAGATTTTTGATAGAAAAAGTTTTACTTCTCAAGGTTATTCTGTTGCACAGCACACTTGATATTCCAGGTTAGCTAAAGCCTTGAAAGTACCTCCCCAAATGCAAGTTTTCAACTGCCCTATGACAAACTTTACATTTTAACAGGCTATACCCAGACCTACAGTACCAAGCTTGCTGACTTTCAAGGAAATACGTTATCGTTTCAAGGACTGTCTCACAAAAAATGTTGTTTTCTCATATTTACATCAGAGAGCTTCAACTTTGGTGTTTTTATTGATGAAGCATGCTGTCGTGCCCCAAAAGGGGGGAAAAAAAGTACATTTAAATTTAATTTTGGATGCCTTGGCTGGTTATTGCACACCTTATATTTCATTTTAATTCTTTCTCTGGAGCTGATCTGCATGTTTATGTCTCGGCAACAGTTAAATCAAACGCTCACTCTGTAGGGGGGAACTGTAGGGCAAATATGTGGGTCTCAGAATAGCTGAGGTATTGGAGGCACTTCCCCCATTCCTCGAGTTTGAATAGCTCTCTCCCACATCATCCTGATGAACTGGTTAAAAAAAAAAAGAAAGAAAGAAAAAGAGAGATACACTTTTCTTCCTTTTACAAAAATGAATACAAATTCTGGTCCCCAAATCAATCAGTCCTTGTATTAAGCATCATATTTTTCAGTTAACTGTTTTGCTCTCTGACTTTGGTTTTGATTCTACTCTTTCTGGCTAGTCAGCAGATTTGTTAGTTCCAAGCCTCTTTGCATAACTTTGCTAGTCCATTTTTGGGGGCCTGAAAAGACAAGTAAAAAATTTAGCTTTGTAGGAACTCAACAGACTTAGGCTAGGAACTTTAAGGCTCCCTTAATGGTCTTAAGTAGAGGTGTTAGAAGATGTAGTGCTGAAGAACAAACATAATTTTTAGAGATCAGGGCAAGATAACTGAAAATAAAAGTTTCAGTGAAGACCTGAGCAGGGTTAATACCTGATTTTAACCTGAAKAAAGTAACTCTGAGGCAACAGAAACAACTGTTCATGTTTGCTATGAACTGTGCTGTGCTTTGATTCCCTAATGCCAGTCATTCTGTAATTGAAAATTAAATGCTTTTATTTTCAGTGCAGCAATATTCTCAGGTTTATTGCCTCCCTGCCTGACACACCCTTAACTGGAAAAAATAAAGCTGTGCAACTCTTAGTTATTTGAGAAACAGTAAGCAAAAATGGAATTTGAAAGCAGCATTGTAATGCACATTTAAAAAGTGGTAKTATTTAGATTGCCAAAAATAACTCAACTTTGGTGCTTTCTGATTTTGTGTGTCCAGCATTTKCCAATTTATTGTCATTAAAGGGAAGCACTAGCTTCTTACCCTAATGCCRTAGAGGGCATAGTACTTTATTTATAGAACCAAGCATTGAGGCATAGTCTTGCTCGTCCTGCTGTGGGTCCCTGACTATATGGGTGCCCTGCGAGCCGGGCACAGTTCACAGTGTTCGCGGGCTGCACAGCTCTTCTCTGCATTTGCAGCAAAGGCTGTAACTCTTCTAACTTACCTCACCTGCTTGTACAGCGGCTAAGGTCCTGCGTGTTATTGAAACAGTCCTGAAATGGAGGTGTAGTACCTTCCAGATAATAAGACTGTGTCCAAAGTATGTCTTTCTGTTCAGATCAGTTAATGATAACAATTGCAATAGTACGTATTTTTCCTCTGTGTTGGAAATATGTGCTGCCTTTTTCAAGTGTTCTCTCCGTTGGGCTTTGCAGTCTTGGACTTCATTGCTGATGTCTTGATACTGTGCATGTAAATATTTCCACATCCTTTCGTTCCTTGAAAACAAAGTCTGTCCTAGTAAGTTTTTCATTTGGCAAGGGACAAAAATGCAACTGGAATCAGCTGCTTGCAATTTTCCCCATTTTATGCACTTTCCTCCTCATTTGTGTTAAACGAGATCTGGAAAGATAAAACTTAGTTCTGCATAAAATTTCCTGAAACCTTCTCTGCACATTAATCATGCTGGGACTGATTTAGTGGTGCGCTGCAGCTATTTATGAAGTTGTGATGAAGAAYCTCAGGCTCCAGAATAGGGGTCAAGGTAGCGAGCACACTGCTGGCTCTGTGCTTGCAGGGGAGACCCTGATGCTTAGGACTTCCTACATGTTAGCCAGCCTGGCACAGCTCATAGCACCCTGGCTGCTCCTCACCTCCTGGTACAGCTTGTGTGAATGGGCAGCTCTCAAGGTTGATGTGTCAAACTGCAGATGATGTTGGTAACTCCTGGGCAGGGAAGGCTGTTGCACTGGGCTTGGCRTCAGCACAGAGGTGAATCCAACCTTCTGTACTTGTCTGAAGCTGGACAAAATCGACTTAAAGGTCTGGTATCAACAGGCCGTGTTTCTCTTTGGAGCGAAACCCACCCCTTTGGTGGATGCTGTACAACATGACCAAGTATTTCCAGGGAACCAKGAGGGTACCAAACCTCAAGTCTCCTGGATGCTCGGGTAGTCTAGTGAGAGTATTTAGGGAGGGCTTCTAGAAAGTCAGGCTTGCTCTTACGACGACAGCCTGGTGCATAGATTGCCCTTGCCCTTTGCTGTCGGTGGCGGTGTTTACATTAACCTGTGGTTCGGATTAGGAGTGTGCTTTGGGAATGAACCCCTGATTGCCCCCACGTAGTGTGCTCTGCTTCACGYGTGAAGTGGCCCCAGAGCGGCTGCCTGGAGTGGCTTTCAGACGACACTAAGCCCAAGGATGCACTCCRGGAGCCCGCACTACTGCGCTGCTGRTAGGCGTCCAGGCTACAGCACCAGCGTAGAGCTGAACWGACACCCTCCAGACCAGGTATAATGTGCATCTGGGGTCCTCGGCACAAGCTGTTTTGCTCTGCAGATCCATTTTACCAGTCTACGCTACTTGCTAGACATAGCCGAAATCTCTGACATTCGTTTAGTGCTTTCTTCAGAGCTGGTCAGGCTTGTTCGGTTACTTTTGGGATGTGGAATCCAGCCCTCACTGTATCGGGTGTTCGGCTTGGTCACTCGGTTGTGGCTCTGCAAACAAGGAGAGCTGCACTTTCAGAAAAATGACCTTTGGTTGCTTCCCCCYGCAGAGCAAGGTGTGATTTGATCATCGTCCCTTTTTACCATCTTAATCTGTTCGTTTTCATCATTTTCTTTTTTTCCTGGCTTTAGGCCCTTTAAACAGCTTTGCAGAATTTGGTGAGCACCAAAGCACAAAAAAGCACAGACAGTAGTCTCTAACATAAATGTTTTTTAAAAACATTTCATTTTGTAGYTACTTAAAATATGTTGCATCCTTACTGGAACTGGATGAGAAGACATTTTTTACCATGTTTCAGGCTTTCCTCACAAGAGGAAAATTTCTATTCTGAATCAGGTTTAAAAACATACAAACAAACTCAACAATGTGAGTGAACAAAAATTCTGTGTTTTTGAATCAATCAAGTTGAAAATTCTGAAAATCTCCAAATAGTTTGCTCTCAGTCATTCCATTTTAGTAAAAATCTAAATTAAATATCATTTTTAAACCAAACTCAGATATTAACTAGAGAGTTTTACCATCTTGGAAAATTTCTATCACTATTTTTTTTTTTTTTTTTGAAGAGCAGAAATGGCAGTCTTTTCTCCAACAAGAATGAGAGTTAGTCCATCAACCTGTCACTATGTGGCTGTCACTATGCTGCAGATAGAAAATATTAGAACAGTTCTTCATCTTTGACTTCTACAGAAATAATCTGCCTCTTTCTAGATGTCTTGTCCAGGTGAGGTCTGAGGGCTCTGAACATTGTAACTGGGGTTTCCGGATGACTGGGTTGCTGGATAGCAGGARTGCTGCATATGTCCACTGTGCGCGTCCTCATGTGGATAAACTCTGCAGCGGAACTATGGTGGGTGGGATCCTTTCTGGGCATATGTAAGCTACCTAGATGACCTATCCAAGGACAAATACACCTGAGTGCATGTATCTGCCTGGAAAGTCCTGGACGAAAATACAGCAGTCCTATGAAATGGCCCCAAAAATTTATTTCAGGCCCAGAAAGAAACTTCAGCTGGTGGCTTTTGTGCAAAGGATGATCATTTGCTCCTTCAACATGCCCTGGTCTTGTGACAAAAGCTCTGATTGGACTTGAGCAATCTCCTCACTTTTGGTTTCTTGCTGGAATGTAGTTTGGAGGGGTATGTAGATAAGGGCAGGAATGGGGAAGGCAGAATGATCTGACGCAAGATATTTGAGGACCCACACCCCCAACATTTCTAGAATAACTTTCATGCTTCTTTTCATACTGCTGTGTATGGGGGGGTGTTAAACTTTTTAAAGTACAGTTGTGTAGAAAAGATTTAATTATTAACTCTTATATCTGAGTTAAATGGCATTAAAAGCTGGTGAAAGTAAGTTTTTTCCTGCTATCAGTTCAAGGGGGTGTTGAAGAATAGTATAGTATTGACTCTGTTTATCTTTCATGYGCACACAGAGAGGGCAGTTTCAAATCACTGACTCTTAAGGTTTGCAGTAGGTATCTACACCAGCAAATTCCAACTTGTAGATCAATGATTCATCTGTTTGAGAAAGAGGTATTCTTAGAATTGCTTTGTTCACTCCCTAGCACTGTTTTTTCTCTATTGTAAGTTATTGTTTCTCCAAATGACATTTATACTTTTTATGCTGCGGTATTTCTGAGAAGGTTTTGCGAATTATGCTGTTCTGAGGATGAGGAAAAACAAGTGTAGGCAAATGATTTGGATACAGTGATTTGGAAATAAAAGGCTTTGACTTAAATTCATTTTTTGGCAGCAGTGTGTTACATCCTCAGTGAGTTGCAGGCACTGCTAAGCACCCATGGTTGTTTATGCCTTTGTGTGTATGTGTTCATACTAATTCTCTTGAGGTCTGGACTGTGGTCTGGAGTCGCCACAGCAACAATAACACTACATCAGTTTGTTTTTTTGTATATTTTATACCAGTATGTTGAAARTGTAGGTATGTTGCTCTGATATGTTGTGAAATATGATAGACTCCTAAGAGAGGAAACATTTGTTTATGTTTTATTCAGGAAAATGTGTCTTTATTTTAGTGTTACCTTTAATGTTACTTCTCTGCTAGGGCACTCRTTCCTGATTGCAAGAGTGTGAGTGAAGAGAAAAAAAATGGGGTCAGAAGTTTGGGAAAAGGGAGGTTTTAGAGAGGTTCTACTAATACTAAACAAGAAATAWAATCAAGATTAGAATCAGGAAAAAGAGGACATAAGTATGTTTCTGTCCTGTTGTTGCACAAGTTAATGATGACTATGATGCTGTTCCTCTTTGCCATGAAACCAGAATGAAAATGCAAACAAGATAAATAGAAAAAGCACAGGGTAGACTTCATTCCTTAAACATGTAAAAGCAAAATGAGGGACCTGGCTGTTTGCTTTAACAATGTGACTGTTAAGATCAGTGGTGATCATGGTGAAAGTATGCAGGTGAGTGGATCTAGGACTTCTTCCTTCCATCCCCCAGCGTTTCTCCAGGTGAAGAGAAAAATGTGATAATGTTGAAAGGCTGCAGATTCGAGAGTGACCCAAATGAAGCCGTTTTTTCATGCAGTCTGTAACTGGACTGCGGAGCTCATTTCAACAGGATGCTGTGAAGGCCACGGACTTGGCCAGAGCTAGYGGGGAGTTGGATTTTTATCCAAAAAACTACGACTATCCAGAATATAACACTTATTTGCTCAAAAGGGAAGGCTTTGGAAGTACGTGCTCCTTTGCCTGCTCCGGGGCCTGCCGAGGAGACCGCTGGTGGTCACACGTCACCCCGGGCACGGGGGTCCCGGTCACCTCCAGTGGTCCCACGCGTGGTCCCACCTCCTGGTGGGCGAGCAGGTCCGTCGGCCAGCCCGTCGCACGGCTCGGCTCCCCGCGGGGTTTGTCACTGGGGCTTTTCCGCAGGGTGACGCGACGGGAAGCGGCGCGTCTCTGCGCGCAAGATCAGTCAACCTCCGAGAGGGCTCACCTGCCCGGCGTCCCACCTGTGAGGAGCCCAAGCTACGACAGTCCTTCTATTAGTATTATTATATATAAAATAACTGGCGCCTTACCCGCTTTGTCGTGTGTTCTCCTCTTGGTTGTCACCTTGCGTGCCTGACCTGCTTTTTTAACTGGTGACTTCATCCRTACGCTGAGCGTTTCCTCTGCGTTCGGCTCATGCTGTGCATCTTCAACGCTTCATTTGGGTGTTTCGTGATCTGCGTGCTGTCCTCGAAGCAATACCGCAGGTATTTCTGAGTTTCTTTTCCCTAGCTGTGTTCGTGTTCATAGTGTGTTTTGAGGAAAGCTAGTTTGGGGTTTGTGGTTGCTGTGCTTTTTTTCTTAAATCATAAGTTGTCTCTCTCTGGATAGTAGATACATCACTTTAATAATAATTCTAAAATGTAAGGGCTTTTTTTCTTCTGAACCGTTAAAGAGGAAAAATTGAGGTTTTTTCCTATTACCTAATGATCACTGTCCTTTGGGAAGGAAAGCAATTAAAGTTTGGCTATTGCTGACTGGTGACATGGCAAAAATACTCCCAGAGGAAAATAAAATACTGTGGCTAAGTAATACAAGAGTGTGTGCGTGCGTGTATGTTTTCTTTCCTGATACAGCAGTTATCTTTGGAAAATTTCAGTGTTGGTGTCTGAATTTCTGTCACACTACAGATAGAAGTATGGAACTGTATTGGGAGATACAAAGCAGGCAGCGCTTTTTAAAATGAAGCAAGGCAATAAAAAGAAAGTTTCCCCTCCCCCTTAAATTTAGTAAAATGTAAGTTTCTTATTTCTTTTTTTCTTAACTTTACTTTTCTTTATGCTGATTCACCCACGTGACTCTTGCTGATGCTATGTGTTTTCCTGTTAGTTTTTGTTTTGTTTTGGTTGCTAAGTTTGAGAACTAGGAAACCCTTTTTTKGGGAGGGGGTGGGAGGAGGTAGTCAACCTCTGGAGTTCATTCAGGGCATATGTTTTCAGAAAGATACTAGTGATTTCCAGGTATCTAAATCCACTGTCAGTGGAGATGGTTGATTTACAGGAAGTCCCGAGGACTTGCGATCTCCAAGTCGCTTGCTTTCAACCGTGTTGGGAGTCGAGCACCTAAAATTAGACATGCTCTGAAGTTCAGCTTCCAAAGATATTTGCTGTAGGTGTAAGGTGCTGGTAATACTGGCATGACCGAACAGCTGGCTTCRTTCCAGTCATCTTGCATGGTTCAAGATCCAAAATACATGATTGTGGTGTCTGAGCACGCTGCACTTCTAAGCAGAAGTAGGGAGAGAAAAAAGCCACGACCGGATATCGTGGCTGTACACGTTTTCTTGGTGGCTTCTCTTCCTGCTGCAGAGCTGCAGGAGTTAAAAACTCAGGCTGCAGCCCACATGAATGAAGGTTAGACAAACATATATTAAATACCGTGGGGCAATAATTTTACTGGTAAACTGTACAACATAAGGGAAGAGCAGAATTTTATGATTGTGAAAGCAAATGTCCGACGTTGGCAGTTATTGAGGCTTGCTAATTTTACRCCGTCACCACTATAGCAGATGCATGAAACAAAGATAGTTGTGCTTGAATAACAAAGCATGCTCGGATAACTATTTGGAAAGGGCTAAACAAGCAAGGAAAAAAGCTCTCGCTGAAAAAATTTACTTGCCTGCAGACGCAAGGGCTGCAGGCAACTGCAGAATGTAAAGTTTTCATTGTTTATAGAAACAAAGAAAGCGAGTCACTAACTGCTATGTTTGCAAGGATAATTGCCCAAGTATGAACTGGACGTGTGACTCCACAGCCAAATAAATGGCTCTAACTGTGGGTACTACTGCAAAAGGCGGTTTCTGCTTGMGTTCCTTCCCCTGGCCTCATGTTCCTGTTTTCTTGCTTGTGAAAAAATATCAATTGTGCAGCTGCACACGTTTTTCTGGCTGAAAATTAACCCTACAAATAAAAGGGTTGATTTGCAGTTGATTTAGCTCTATAATCTGCCTGGCCTGAAGGAGGTGGAGGAGAAGGGAACCCGTAGGCAGTGGCACTGAAGGAAGGCAGAAAATTCATTACCTTCTTGTGCGTGTAGAGCTGAGCTTCACAGCAGATTTTCCCTGGCCCTTACTGGTGGCTTCTCGAAACCTGTGTGTATCCTCTTTTCCCTATGAAAAAGAATTCATGTAGAAAGGTAGCAGTACCTCTTTTGGCAAGTGCTGTGCCCTGTGGAGATGGAAAGGCACAGTGGCAACCTGCAGCGTCCCATAACTTGCTAGGTAGCAACATGGGCAGAAGAACGTAGCTCTTCACCTGTGTGTAGCCATGGACCATGAAGTAATTTTTAAGCTCAGCTGAAAACATTTTCCTCAGTGTTTCAGAAAGTTCTCCTCTTCCTCTGTTAGTACTGTTACTGGCTGTTTTGGAGATGTAAAACTACTTAAACAGAGGACAGGAAGAACTGAGGTTTGCAATACCTTCTGCTTGTAGAAGCAGGAAACTGTGTTTGACTACACCTATTAGATAGAAACGTTGTTAACCTACAATTCTTGCACTATAGATGCTAGTAATTTTTTTCAGAAATGCATCCTGATTGGCACTCCAGTTTTTTCTCTTCTATTTCAAGCACTTGAAGCAGGCTTGTTTTATTGCAGAATACCTTCTTGTGAAATATTATGCCATTTTTAGGTGTCTTTAAGTGGTAAACTAAAAAGCAGAGCACCATAAAAATTTCACCTCTTACATCTAAATGGAAGTCCTTTTTCATAGTGTGAAGTTTTCTTTTTCCTTCTGTTAATGCCTGTAGTACATCCTTTTTATTTTCATAAGTCTGTACTATATATTTCTACACCTAAGCTTATCTATCTAGATTTTTTTGTAGTCAGTAGAAAAAACAGTTTCTGACATATTTCTTAGGATTTGCTGAATTGCAGCCTCAAATTGCCTTTTTTTTTTTTCCCCAGTGATGATGATGAAAAGAATTTAGATGGACTAACTCGGATATCAACATCGTTGTTTGGATAGATAAATTCTACCCCTTTTTGGAGCAAAGCCCTTTTGCACAGTTTTAAAGTATGTCCTAATAAACTAATTTTTCAGTGCCCTTGCACTCAGAGCATGGTTTTAGTATTTAATGCCTGATGTTCCAGGTTTTAGATGTGGAAGGACCCAATAAATTCTTATATATTGCCATTGCCGTGTCTGAAAGATTTAGTCTTTGATCAAGCCACTTTATTTCAAGGATGATGTGCTTAAATTTAACACAGTGGTGACAGTTTCCACAGTGTGTGTATGAGAACAACTTTCTTTTGGTTTATAGTAACTCGTAAAGTTGTCACTTTCTTTTCTCTATTGATGTTTATTTCTTCACTGGGTGCTATCGTAGGGATAATAGTGAACAAAACTGCTCTGTTTGTATTGGTGTGTATTTTTAAAGACCACTAACCATTTTTCTATAGAAAAGGAAATGAAAATAGAATTACATAGACATTGCAACAAGAATAATGAGGCAAGTTATTTTAGACTTACCAGTTCCCATTCTAGTGAAGGATTGCACTTAGAGCTTATGGTTTTATTTTTAAATTGGTGGATATTTGCAGTCATTGGGATTTCATCTGGCCTGAAAGTTAAGCATGTTTTTGAATTGTAGCTTTAGAAACATTGCTTTAAGGATCCTACCATTCTTACATGCCTGCAACTCCCACTGGTATTTGGGGAATATAATTTACATTGTAGCTGCAGAATGGCTGAGCATACATATAATTGTGTGTATTATGTTCTTTCTTCATGTTTTAATTAATCAAATATATACTTATGTCTGTATTACTTAATGAAAARTTGCTTGTTTTGCTGTGCTGTATTCTAAGTTTTTAAAAAATACACCTTTAATCTGGCAAAAAGGTCTGTGTTGACCTGTGTAGGAGTGCTACTCCTAGCACTGTTACTCTTGGGTTATTTACTAAAGAATACTAAATTAGAAAGCAGGGTTTAATCTCCAGAGCAGGTAGCACTTGAGGCTTGGAAACTGGAGCTAGAYGTTATCTGATCCAACCTGTTGCAGCACATGGAGCCATGCTTCCTTTCTGTTGCAGCCTGGTGCCTGTAGCAGATGAAGTGGTAGTGCTGGAGGRGCAGGGGCTAGATGAGTCTTTGGAGATGTCCCATGAAGATAACTACTTGRGCTTGGGAGCATTTATCATCTACCAAAAAAACATTTGGGAGCAACAGCTGTTATCCAGGAATTARTTTCTGGGAAAAGGGTGAGTGTATTTAACGGCACGATGTGATAGCTGTGAAAATTGAGGCTCCAGGTGTGCGCCTGAGCAGTGCAGCTGGTGAAGCCAAGGGGAACAATGCTGTGGTGGTGTCCTGGCCTTGGGGGATTGCTGGGGTGCCAGGGACTTTCAGAAGAGGCTTTGCAGGCACCTGCTTTGGTGTGTTTTACTCTGCTAGMGTTGTTGTTCTCCTTGTTTCTGCGCATTTCTTCTTCAGCGGCTCTCTCCTAACTTTAATACACTTAGATCAGGTCTCGGAATGGACCCTTCCAGAAGAGCTGGAGCGATGTAAAAATGTGCTGGTAAAATAGATACGTTCCCTTGGCATCTGTATGGATCTGATGCTTAAGCGAGGAGCCTAGGAGAGAAAAGATGCCATCTTTCCAGAGAGAAGTAAGTTCAAGATCCCAGTGACTTCTGACATCCAATGGATTTGTTTTATAAAAGCAGGAGTGATAGTCCTGGTTCTTCTTGCTGTCAAAATTCCTGTTTGGATAACTACATTTTGCTCTGCTCTTCCTTTTCTTATTAAAATATCCTCCATATCTTGACCTGCTGACTGTGGCCATATTCTAGTGTGAGATACAGTAGCTGCACAGAGGTATGTGAAGTTTTTCTTTCCGAAGCAGTCTTTGGRTGGAAGGGGCTGTAATTACTGTGTTACTTCACTGCTGTACAGTCTGGAGAAATGAGGCAGCTCTCGTAACAGTTGAAGTGTATTCTGTTTAAAAAAAAATCCTGAGTGATTGAAGGCTCCAACTTGTTTGATTTTACTCCTGCTTCTTTTATAGGTAGTATTTACTACTAGCTATCCTGGGTACAAAGAAATTTCATCATGCTGCACTTTGGCATTGCTCTCTCATTGGGAGAACAGTAATTACTGAGTTAGGGGAAGTGGCAGAACATCATTGCTCATAAACGATCACTACTTAAACATCTGTTCAACATACAGAGTAGTTACAGTTCAGTGTAGGAGTTGACAGCAAACTAAAGCTGTATTTGGATCAGGTCCCTGTGTTAAATTTATCAACCATCAAAGGTATGGGTGTGTAACTTAGCGTTATGTTGTAGAATTGACTTCTCAAGCTTGCTTTTTACTTAAATGTTTTCCTTTTTAAATTTCTGATGACTTAGGATTTAATCTGTTCTACAGCTATATTTATGTGTCCTGATGGTGATTATTCTGCTAGTGGCTTCATAGAAGTAATCCAGAAAGAACATCTGTTTCAAGTTTATAGTCTAAATCATGGAAGGATATTTGACTCTGTAAGAAGAGAAACAGCAGAATTTACCCAGGAAAACAACACAGCAGGCCAAAGTACTGTCAGTTTGGCAAATTCTGCGTTACCATCTCTGTATTCAGAATACAGCAGCAACTAACAAAGCCATGGCTGTGAGAACTTAGTGCTGTTTCTGAGAATAATAATCTTAAGACAATAACAATCTTAAAGTAATTGTGTATACTCTTTTCTCATGAGGGTATTTCTCAAGAGTTCTGTGTTCAAACCTTTGCATATGCTTCTTCAAAATCTTCCATAGGACTCCTAAAACGCAAATTCAGAGAAATGAGTTGTTTCAATATAATGATGGGAGAGATTTAGTTTTTCAGTAATTGTATCACTATTTCCCTAATTTGAGTGAATTTGTCTCCTATCTGATCCATACTGTTGGCAATTCGCAGTGTCTCCATGTAAACAGAAAATACAACATTTTGCGAGTTGCAGTGTATTCTGATTTATTCTCAAATACCTATTTGTGCTGATTCTTGGTGAGTGAGTTCTGTGCAAAGAGATATCACTATGGGCTATAAGGGAAGCTACACAGATGATGTTACAACTATTCATTTCTTTTATAAAAGCCTAAGTCAAAATTCTGCTAACAGTGGGAAACTTTCCATGATTTCTGTGATGATCTCCCTACTTTTTAGAATATATGTCACCTCCCTGGACAGAGTTAACTATCTCTGCAGAGAATATTTGTCCTTAGGGATCATAAAAATAGTCTAGGAGATCAAAATATTTTGCAGAATTCCAGTACCAGATATCCTTGAGATGATCTGATTAAAGAATACTCCATCTCTTATTCTTAACACACCCATTTCAGTTTTCACAATCTGGATGTTGCGAAATGCTGTCAGGGCAGCAGGTCTATTTTTCAGCATCAAAGCAGAAATGTCTCTAGCAAGATGAACTTAAACATGCTTGTTTGCTAGGTGTCTATGATTACTTGTGCAGAAGAACTCTTTTAAATAGTTATTACGCTTCTGCAATTCTGGCATATGCTGTGCAAAAAGAAGACATAATCCTGTAAGATGGGGCTGATCTGTGGCTAGGGGGAGTATTTTATTCTGGGGTCTCCCTTTCAGAATGGTTTGACGTGAGAAGGACTTGCTGTTACTAATTTCTGTTAATATGGTTCCTTATGCTTTTCTGAGCGCTGACAACAGCTGTTTGGTGATCTGTGTTAAGTTAGTTAGTGAATAGAGTACTTTTTCAGTTTACAGATTGAAAACCTGGTAACAGTCTCCTGTACAAAGGACCAGTGGCTCATTAGCAGATAGAACCGAGTATCTTGCCCATGTGCTAGGATTTCATGCCTACCACCAAGGCACACTGAAAGCACTGCTATTTGCACACTCTCCTTGCTTGGCATACGAAATGGAAATTTCAGGCTTTCCTCTCTGATTTGGCTGGTAAGCACAAAGCCTGAAATAAAAGTAGAGGTGTCTTCTGTGATTTATATAATCTGAGGACAATTCACATCATCCACTACCTGTTGAAGCAGGCATGGACCTGAATGCTAACTAGGAATATTCTGGCACCCTGACTGTGCTGAGATGCAGCAGTATCTCCACCTAAAAAGATGAACAAATGTGCAACATGCCTGCTTTAGTCCAAGGGCTGTGTATCGTGGAGGACATGTGTACCTCATCATCAAATAAGTGACAAGTTATCAATGTGAATTTATCATATCCATTTTCATAGTGAATAAGAAGTAGCTCAAATTAATAGGAATTTTGCTTGCAGAGGTACTGTCTGTTTTGGCTAACAGACTTAATTGCCATTTAGAGTTTGGAGAGAACTGTGTGGTCAGTTTGGTATATCCTCCTAGATTTTTGGAAAGTGAGATCGGTTTTTCTGCAAGTATAAGGGAGGAAAAAAGTGGTAAAGGAGAAGCAAAGTATTTTTGTGGTCAGAGTAGAATGCAAGATATTTCTTCCTGATACTTAACTATGGGGAAAATGTTAAAAGCACTAAAATAACAGACTACTTACTTGAACTTGCTTGTTGTCTCTGCTTAGGGTGTGATCTGCTAGCCTTCAGATGCCTATTACCACTCCTTTAAATAGGGAGATTTGCAGATGGTGTGATCGTGGGATGAGTGGGATGAAACTTCCTGAAGTGGGTGATCAGTAGGCTACTGTGACCTATGGAAAGCCGTAACCAAGAGTATTTGTAGTGATTTAGTGAAAGGGTGCAAAGACAGAGACACCTCCTTCTAAAATTTCTGTTTCCCATTCCAAGAACTTCTAGTTAAAAAAATATTTTCCATCTTCTCCTTTTAAGGCTTTTGTGTTTTTTTCACAATCATTTTCCAAGGCTACCACAAAACACATTTATCTGTCTCCTTCTAGAGGTATGATCCAAGGCTTTCCTGTTACAGGAATTTGACAAATTGCTACCTTCTTCACCTAAACATGGAGCTAGTTTGTCCCCAAAAGAAAAGGTGATAACTGATCCCATTCTGTTACTGACAGTGGGCTCGTTTCTCCCATGAGTTTGATTTTAGCATTAAAAGTGTAGGAGAATCTCGAAACCATTGTTTGGTTATTCTTAGGTCAGTGTGATAGATGCTTGGTCAGCTGGTTTGACCTGATTACTACCTTTGTATAAAACTCAGATTTGCAGGCTAAATATCACTTTGAATTATTCCTACTACAGAGTTTGAATGGATAGAGGAAGGAACTAAGGTTTAGTTTTTCTTCTTCATTCACACCTTACATTTAGATGCTCTGGATCCGTCTGGCTTTTTAAAGCCGGGACTATCAGATATTGAGGACTTCTTTAGCCAGGCAACAGTAACAGTCARTCCAGTGGGGCTGGAGCGATTCCAGGTTTTCTCTGGCTCCAGAAAGGCAGATACCTCACTTCTGCGTTGCGAGGCTGCCTTCCCCCGGCTGTGACCCAGACGGGAGTCTTAGGGGTGCCCGTGCGGGGCACTGTGATGAGCTTGGCTCTCTGACCTCCAGAGTTTAATCATGGAAAATGAAAGGAAGATAGTATCTTTCCAACCTTTGTTTTGGCAACAGATCGTGTGCTGTGATTCCTGATTTTATTACATCTTTCTTGTTAGAGCATGGAAGAAAATGGCTGTGTAAGAAGTAAAGGTATGTCTCTACTGCTGGCGAAGTTGAAACTTCATGTGGAATAAAAGTTCAAAGGCAACACTGTATGGATATGACTAGCAAAAACGTAAGTTAGAAATTACTTAAATCGTGGTGGGTCAGAATGAAAAAAGTTAATTTTTGGATCATTTATTTTCATTTTCCATGCTATTTTTATGAGGACACTATTCATCAAAGTTCAAAAGTCCTCAAATTACTGTTTACAAAGTGTTTTTAGCAACAGTGGAAATAACCAAAAGAGAATAATGTGAACCCTTTCCTCTTAGCGAAGGGAAAGGGAGGAGAGTGTGACCGTAACTTGATCTTATGATTCAGCACAACATTTCTTGAAATTTTAGGGATCCGTTTACCTAAGTACCTCAAATACRTATGGTAAAAAGCGAAATTCCCCTTAAATGGAATGCCGTACAGTCACTGTGAAGTGAGCAGCGTGTGTGTGAATGAATACGTACGTTTACAATGTTGCATATGAGTGGAGGAAGAGAGGTGATAGTCAAACAAAAAACACTCGCATCCCTCTATCATTCTGTAGAGGATAGACCAAATCTGGGCAGGTACCAAAATGAGTGCTCAGACTGAAATACAGAATTCTGCCTTCCAGGCAGAATAAGCTTTAATAGCACTAGCAGGGGAGTCCCTCAGTTTTACTGGTGTCTGATACTTGAGTTGCATTGCGGTCCAGCTTGGGGGGGGAGGGAGGGGAAGAAGAGAGAAAAAAGAAAGAAAGAAAGAAACAACTTCCCTCTCTTTGTTTGTGACAATTTGAGGTTAAGAAAAGATTTGTGCCTGGTTTATTTAAGCTTTCAACTTGGCTCAGTTAGGCTCGTAAGGGATTGATATTCTTCGGAAATAAATATTTTTCTGTAATTACTCAACACCTCTGAAAGCTGGTTTTATGGTAAGCTATATGCTAGACTTTGCATTGAGCTCTGTACAGCCAAATCTGATCTTCAGACTGAACACCATGGAAATCAGAATTCTTCTTGTTGCACTTGGTTTTAGCGGTGGATAGATAAAAGAAGCAGTGAAGTTTATGCTATTTTTTTTTGCAACAGGTACCAAATGCTTAGTAGATGACAGGAAGGTTTTGTCAGTAATTGTCTGCCTATTTTTCTTATTAGTTGGTGTCCCTTTCCCAACACCACTGCTGATGTATCCTTTATAACCAATTGTGGTGTTTGTAATGTTCATATGTTAGTAAATACAGTGTTTGTAAATACACTTCCTATACATGCTGTTATTTTCTCCAGTAACATTATAGGAAAAAAAAAAAGAAAAAGAAAACAGGGCTTGGTGCTGTGCTTCTACCTTATGAGGTTTAAAAAGCTAGAGCCAGAACATTCATATTTGACATCCTATTTTGTACTGTTCAAGGAGAAGGTGTCACAAGGCAARGCCTGGGAGGTAGGTATTTTGTGGGAGACAATCCACAAGACTATAGTTCTAAAAATCAACAAACCCTAGTGATAGACAAAATAAAACAAACAGCACGTTGTATTTAAGAGTAGTGTTGTATTTATGGGTAGTGCAGCCAAACATGGGCATAGGGGAAAGGGAGATGGAGAATTGCAGAGGAGCTTTGGTTGATGCAGGTGAGAAGGGAAAACCAGCACGAATCTTGTCAGCCGGTGAGTGGAAGTCTTCTCTTTCTGCATTTCGGACTGCATTTAGTTATTTATTTATTTTCATCAGGGAGCCGATCTTCCGAGCAGTGCATTGAGTGCAGCCTTCTCACTTCTTTAATGCTGTTGTGATTGTGCAATGTCAAAGGGCATGCGAGAATCCTGATGTACATTTGTGCCCCTTTGACACTTTCACTTGTCACTTACGGTTCCCAAAAAGGAAAATTGATCTTGAGGTTTTGAATCAGATCTGTAACTTTTAATGGTGTGTTRTGACTGTTACTCTGCAAGCTACTTTCTCCCTTATATCAGTACAAAAAGGGTAAGTGGAAACTAGAAGTTTCAGATTATTGCTTGCTGAATAAATTAGATCTGTGATGTATGGCTTCTTTGCAGAAGCAATCTGGAAAAGTTGAAAGCAGAATGGAATGTAAGGCTAGGGTGGACTTTTTATCCTGATATAAGGATTTACCCCAGTTCCTGCAAAAGCAGCATGTGGAAGAAATTGTCTCAGCTAATTTGCACAACAGAATGAAGATGTGTGGCTGATGTGCTACTTTTCTTTAATCCAGGTAGCCCAGGTAACAAATGCCTTGTGGAAGGGATAGTATTGACTAGCCACTGAGTACGTACACAMGGCTGCTCTGGTGTTGTATGCTGTGCTAGTCTCTGCTGCTTGCTTTCTGCTGCTCTGGTTACCTGTCCTGGCTATATAAATACTATTCTGAGCATCTGATGTAGGATCTTACACTCTCATTTTACTGTGTGTRTATACCCGTGAAGTCCCAACATGGTTAACATCTCACTTTCATCCAGTTATTGTACATTCAATCTAAAAAAAAAAAAAGAAAAAGAAAAGAAAAGAAAAAAAAGAACGATTGCTTTTTTTTTTTTTTAACTGATGTAAAGCTTCTGTGAATAATACTGCACAGAATAGGGTATTGTCTTTTAAACAGTCATCCACATGGGCTTCTTGGACTGTTTGCTCTTTCACTCTCTCTCTATACTGGATCTGAGGGCTTCAGCATGCCATGAAGCTGAGCTTCACTGTGTATACCAATATAACTGTAAGTGGGAGCAGGTTGAGGTGGATATAGGTTTGCTGAATAGTTGTTTTGGTGCATCCATCAGTCTTCATCACTTCCATAAAAAGGATACAGTCAGAACAGCCTTGCAGGGGAAATGCTCTCCTCAGACATTTTTTGCAGTAAGTTTGGCTATGGGAAGCAGGGGGAGAGAGGGGAGCTAGTATTTTGAAAATAACTGTATTGTAGTAGGCCAAGTGACAGTTTGGGATTTGTGCTATAGCTTCTGATTTTTATAAAACTGGTGCAGTTTTGCTCTCCTCCTTTTAAAAATCTTTCCTCAAGTCTTTGCACTGATAAAAGAAATTGTGTTATACAAATAAGACTTAAAGTAGTGTCAAGGTGGGAAATTCCTAATTATTTACTTTTGTGTATAGTTCTGCTTCACTTTATAAATGCTGGTAGTTTACAAGAGCAAGAAACAGAAGATACTGTTCCTGACAYGATGAACTAAAATCCAGCATATTTACATGCGTAAATAATTGCATTCCTGCATCATAGAAATAAAAGAGCTGCAACAATGCAGCTAAGAAATCTCTAATAGAAGCATTTGCCTGAACAGCACTAGGTTGGATATAGTCCACCAGAATTAAAGCAATTTGTGGCTGTGGTGTCTTATTAAAAACATTGTAAATGTTTYTGACAATAAGTTTGGTTGGATCCAACAATCTCTAGACAGCGAATGTGTCGGAGGATTTCCGAGTGCAATATATCATCTTGTGCTGAACAGATAGCTTTGGATAATCCTCTAATCCAAGTGATTGCTTAAATGTTTCACTCTAAATAGAGTTTTGCTCGGTCTGTGATGACTTCCAGCTAGAGGCCTCAGAGCAAATTAAAAGGAAAAAAAAAAAAGAAAAGAAAAGAAAATAGATTGCAGCTGAATTAAGTGAGTGATCAGCTGCCTAAGGCCTGGGCTGGGCTCACAGCTGTGGGATCCTAGTGCTGTCCTGCTCTGCTGGAGGTAGCTCCAGAGCTCTGCCGTTCCTCTGAATTCAGGGATTTTTGCTGAGGCTTTCAGAGAGTAGGTAACTGGAAAAAGGCAATTCGATATGGGTTTTGCTCTGAGGACACTGAAGCCTCTGCTTGTCCTTGTGTCTGGTAGGAGTAACTTCAAGCCAGAGGCAACTTGTCCTCCTTGGGCACCTGCCTTATGGTGCCTTCTCTGCAGGGCAGGTGAGAGCCATGCAGACCCCCCCCCGCCACTCTGGGAGCTGGGGCCAGCTCTCGCTCCTGTCTGAGGTCTCAGGTGGCCACATGCTTGTCTAATCTCTTCTGCTAGCCAACAGAAGTTAGCACTGGCTCACAAGTGAGACTTGCAAGAAAGAAGAAAAGATTAATTTCCATTACTTCCCCCCACCTTTGTTGGCTCTACTCTTTATTGTTCTGAGAACAAAAATATTCCCCCCTACCCTGCCAAAGAATCACATTGTTTTGTTTTGTTTTCTTTTCTTTTACAGATCAATTTTGTAGCCTGTCAACTGTTTGCCCTTTTGGCTGCTTTTTGGTTTCGTATTTACTTGGGTCCCAGTCATGCCAGTTCTGCTGTTCGCCACGCATTTGCCACCCTCTTTGGAATATACTTTGCTGTCTTCTGCTTTGGGTGGTGAGTATTTAATCACCAAGTAGACAAGAATTGGTTCCATACACTTTGAGCAAGACTGCTCTTTCTCTGACTCAAACACATTGACAGCATCTGGTCAGTAAGTGTTAATGTATGTTGAATGTTCATGCTATAAAAATGTCATTGTGATAATCCATGGTTAGTGATACTCTCCTATGATGTAGCATTTGTGTCATTTGTGTGGAAAAATATTTCCTCAGCCGCTCCAGCTTGCTTAGAAGTTTCTTAAATATTCACTTTGTTGTCTTCAAGGTATTCCATACATCTTTTTGTCCTGGTGATGATGAACTATGGCATTATGAACATGGCGAGTATTCCAAACATCCACAGGTGAGCATATGTGGCTGCAAGTACAGGGCCTTCTCCTCTGGACAACTTCCCTCCTTTCATCCAGAGGTGTGAGGATTTTTTAATATCACCTTCTTTTCTCTCCTGCCTTTCTTTCCCAGTTATTTGCAGGAGGTTTGTTTGTTCAGTTACAGAATCATCTATAACTTCATTTTGTGTGTGTGGTTTTTTTTTTTTT